>NW_005842831.1:108310-114994 GCF_000455745.1 Alligator sinensis
TTTGACTTATTTGGTTGGCACCTTGGGCTGAGATTTTCAAAGCTGAGTCAAAAGGCCAACTTCCATTAAAATGAATGGGATTTAGAGGGCTCCAAATCTTTTATGACAACTTTGTAACATGCCTGTCTACCCCTTTTTGCAAATCTCAGCCATAGTTTGGAAGCTCAGCCAAAGAACATAAGAGCTTCTGAACATAAGAGCATAAAAAATGCCATGCTTGGTCAGCCCCATGGTCCATCTAGCTCAGTATCCTGTCCCGAACAGTGGCAGAGGTGGATGCTATAGAGGGAGAGTTTTGAACTGGTTATTTAGACCCATTTCATTGTCACTTCCTGCAACTTCATTGGTGTCAAAGGACACTTGACATCACTTCCTGATGTGATACCGCTTCCTGTGAGGTCTTTGAATATGGCTCGCTGGCCCACTGGGTGATAAAAAGTTCGTGATCTGGCCCCACATTCAAAACGATTGGACACCCCTGATCTAGTGGATGGACTAGAGTCTCAGCTACTGCATTTCAGATGTTATGGAAAGAAGTTTCCTTCACTTTCCCCTCTACCCCTGGGACTGTGTTGGGGACTATTCACTCCCTGGTATAGCAGCTCTAATTTGTACTGTGCTTGCCAGGACCTTCTGTGGGCAATGGGAAATGGAGAACAGCCCCAATGCATTGCTCTCTCGCCACACCCTGGATCCATTTTCTGTGCTTGGCATTGGGGTCTGCAGCTCATGCAGAAAACCCTTAAACTAGTCAAGGAAGGCTTCCTGAGAAGGGGGGATTTTTAAAGGGCCATTTACATTGCCTCTCCTTTGCCTGATCAGTGTAACAGGACTTGAGTGTAACGAGAACCAGGCCCCTTCCGAGACTGTTGCCTTGAGGCCTGATCCACCCCTATTGAATTCAATAGAAAGATGCCCGTTCCCAGCAACAGGAGCCAGGGCCATTGTAAATGCTTCTAAAAGAGTCTGTGTGCCCCTCTTCCCCCCCCATACTGCAGCAAAATGCCTTCCAAAGCCCCCAGCTTTTCTGCCTTATCAGAAAACTGGAGAGCGAAACATGTTGGACGTGAAGGAACTGCTTTATGAAAGGCAGTATGCAATGTAAATTGGTGCAGAAAATCGTGCAGTTCAAAGCAGGTTCTGGGCTTTAGCTTGCTGGTACCGAAGCATCCTGTAAAACAAACTCCCTGTGTTTCCAGCCCAGGCTTCTCATTACTTGAGTTCTTACATTTTCACCAGAAACCTTCCATTAAACATCCCAGCCTTTCATCCTCCAGCCTAGCACACTTGGTATAATTCTGCTAAGTATTTATTGATGTGCACAGTATGCTAATGTTAGAAGAGCTAATCCTAGCAAGGCAAGCACAGTACTGAATGGAAGCAACACAGGAGCCAACACGAGTTCCTGGTTTGGTGCAGCTGAACTGAAAATTTTTTTGCCACTGGGATATGCTATTAGAGGGACCAGCTATTTGTGTCAACCCTAGGTTGTGCATTTGGTGTGTGAGCCTGAAAGTGTTATAAGGGATGCTAATGGCTCTTTCAAAATAGGCCTGGCACTCACAACTTGTCCTCCACTCGTGTGCATTTGTCCGTGCTCTAGCTGCAAACCTGGATTTATCTCTTTGCTGGATATCCCTCCTACCTCTGTGTCCCTATTAAGCTGTGAGAATATGGCTCTCATGCTTCGACTCGTTCGCAAGTGATTACCACTCCAAAGTGCCATTTTCAGCACAAATGCACTTGCATTGCTTCAGTAAATGGTTCTTTGCTCTGACTCTGCTGAAGCCAGAGGAGTGGAACTCCTGGGATGGAAGGGGCCCAGGTGGAGGTGGGGTTGGCATGAAGAGTGAGCAGACTGGACCCACGTGCATTTCTCCCCTGCCAAACTGGTCTCCCAGGAACCAATTGCTGATTTGTCCTGGGCTGACTCCAAAGAGCAAGCAGGCATTGGAGCAGGTATAAATATATAATAAAGCTGCGGAGCGCTCAATAATGAATATTTTAGGAACAAGGAGCTTTTATTTCATCAACCACAGCAACACAGGGAGGATTCTTTAAAATTTCTTCCTGTCCCTGTTCTCTCACACCAGGGTGAGGAAACTGAAGGACCAGCTCAAGTTTACAGTGAGCTGGGGGATGCACAAAACACATTGGCAACACAGGGGGGTGGGGAATGGGGGAGCATGCCCCCCCAGTTTCTGCACCAACAGCAGGGTGTGGGGCACAGGGCTGCAGCCTAGCTGGAGCCAGAGCCTGGCAGCAGGGGGTGATGGCGATGGCAACGGCACAATTTCTGTGCCAGTGGCAGGGCATGGGGCTGCAGTCTAGCCAGATCTAATGGTGGCAGTGGCAGCAGTGGCACAGAGTTGTGCCCCAACACTGAGGCATCAGGGCAGAGTAGTACCCTGTCCCCCATTCCCCCCTCCTCCCAGCAGCAGTTATGCATCACCTATGACAAAATGGGTTTGTTTTGCCTGACCTTGTGTCTAATTGCTGGTTTGCCCTGCTACCTTTGCCCAGAGCACATGTGTGGATGAGCTTGTACTTGTGTGTACTGGTGCACCACCCCTATGTAGAGCCCTGGGAGAGTTGGGGTCAGTAGGCTGGGGCTACAGGTTAGCTTGCAAGCATGAACTGCTGGACTGTAGTGTGCAGATAGGACAGTGCTTCTCAACCAGCGTGCTGTAGGATCCTTTTAAGAGTGCTGTGGGGTGCCATACAATGTTAGCATTGTTAGGTGGGTAAACATGATTCACAAGATAAGTTCAGAGATTTCAAATAGGAATCTGCCATATCAGAAGCATTCAGACCTGCTGTGATCTTTCTGAGTTCTTTGTAACAAAGATTTTCTCTTTTACTTTTCTGTAGCCCAAAACACAGGTATTTTCCAAGGGGTGCCTCTAGCTTAACAAATCATGTGTAGGTGCTTCCACACCTAACAGTACTAATATTGTACAACATCCTTGAAAGAATCTCAAGGCACCTTAGAGTGTCATGGCACCCTGGTTGAGAATTACTCCTCTAGAAACAGATTTACCTCTTTGCAATCTCTGAAGCATATGCCAGTACTCTACTAGTGACTTTTATCCAAAAATCTCTAACTACTCAACATAGCCCATTTTTGAGACAAGAATCTCACCATGCTTATCTTGCAAGGGGAAACAGAGTTTGAATGAGTTGCGCAAGGTTATACAGGGAATCAATGTCAGGGTTGGGATCAAAACCTAGAAACTCTGTTCTCCAGTGTCTGGCTGTAAGCCCTTACTTCCCACACCCTTGCACATAAGTCTGTGTTTTGCTAAAATGCCTCAGGGATTTATGTTCTATTACATTTTGCCTGAACAAAATACTGCTTCGAAGGAAGACAGAGCCCTACTTAATTTTGAAGGTGGCTTAGGCTTCAGCTGAGGCAGCAGTAGACCCTGGGCCTGGACCTTACAATGAGAAACAACTCCTTTTTTCAGAGAGTTTTATTGGGATATTGCCTGCCTAATTCTCCTGAAGTTTGGTGCTCCCTTGTGCTCCTGGATTAAGAAGATCAGATTCCTGAATTCAGTCCTGCTGTGGAGACATTTGAATAAAATGAAACCAAAGGGCATTTAGAAATTAACTTGTATGGGTAATAGTAGTTAAATTGCCCACTTAAGAAGAACTTGTGATCTCACAATGGAGCAACATGATGTTATAACTCAGGGCTGACTTGGAACATTGGGTCCACTCAAGAAATGAGGCATCTGCTCTCCGCCTTGATACATCATGAATAGCTGCGTTCAGGTACCTACTCATAATCTTGTGTGGATGAATAGGTTAGAAGGTGAGTTGGACATGGAAAAGAAAAAGGAGAAGCTCACGTGTTTGGGGTTTTTCTTTCCCCACCTGGAAGACCATTAGCAGGTTGGCTTTTGGGACAAGTCTTGGAAAGCCAAGATCTTCAGGCCCTTCCCTGCCCGTGCTGTAACTTCAGCAAACTGTGATGAAAGTCCCTACTGGGACCCACCTCATATTTAGACAATTTGTTTTTGTGTAATTGGCTGTTTTGGGAGCAGGTGGGGAGGCAGGGCTTGGAATGCTTACATGCCACAATAGTTTGCATGAAGTTGGCACAGAGGGTACCAGATACCCTGGTAATCTCTCCTTTAACTGCATAGTGCTAATTCTGTTTTAGATCCTAAATGACTATGGTCATCTCTATTCAATGCCCCCTGCCTAGCTGAAGATAGACTCACAGCATTTTTGGGTCCATGCAGGAGTCAGAAAGTGCTATGCAAATGTGTATTGCACTGTTCTTCAGTATCTAACCTAGTATCTCCTGTTCTAGTCATTGACTTTCCTACAGCTGTGCCATTACAGTTGGTTTATAACCTGCCACATCTCCAGCAGGTCCACTCCTATACCCCCATAACAGTTCAGCCTGGGCACCTCAGTCCTGACCTAAAACACCTCTTTTTCCAGTTTAGTGTAAGAGACTTTAATGTGGGTGGTCAGTGGAGGCTGCCTGCTGGGAGAGGGCAGAGCCTAGAAGCTGGGATCACTGTTAGGCACCTGGAGTCAGGAACCAGAGTCAGCGGGAGCTGAAGTAAGAAGTAAAGTCAGGTATAGATGAGTGGTTTCAAGCAGGACAGGAGCACAGTATAGCAGTCTTTTTGCCCAGACATCTTGCTGCTGTCTTTGGGCTCATAGGCCATGTCCAAATGAGCGCAGCTGTGTGCTATGTGGCACCACAGACATCTGTGGTGCTGCATACCGCACTTTCAGTTCTCCGTGCTGCAAGGGAGCAGTGTGGAGGGTTTTTTTGACCCCTGGATATCCAGGCCTCAAAAAAACCCTCAGAGAAAAAAAGAGAGCAGTGTACACATGGGCAGCACACGCTGCTCAAAGCAGAGCCGGGCTGCCCAGAGCTGCTCTGCAGCTAGGTTCTGCATGGCAGAATTGCCACTTGCAGCCCTGGGAGGCCCCCAGGACTCCAGGGAAGGCTGCTGAGGCCAGCCCAGTGCTGGCCTCAGCCTCCCCTACCCCACCTGGGGTAACTTGCCATGCACCAGAGTGGGCATGGCACAGAGGTGTTCCCCAGGGACAACTAATGGCATCACAAGGTGCATCGCTGCTACTTGTCCCTGGGGAACCAGACATCTACACTATGTGTGGACACAGCTGTAAAGGCCTATGCAGGCAGGTGCTTTTTCCCGTAGGTCTGGGGGGATGACTCGGTCTAGTAACTCTAGTCCCTGATCATCACTTCCAACAGGGGTCTGGGGCTAAATCCTCTCCAGCTGGGCCCAGGCTCACTACATGGCGGGTGCACATATAGTTTTGTGAATGCAGCTCTTTCATTGTCTGCTCTTTAGCTCCCCCTTCTTTCATAGTTACTGGACTCTATTTAGCATTGTCTGACCTAATGTGTGGAAGTTCCACGAATTGGCCCTGGAGCATGAATGGACCACACAGCAGTTCCCTCTGCTGCTCTGGAGATCTGCTCTGAGATCTGTGAGATATGTACCCGGAAAACGGTTGGTCTGGGGAGAATGGAAGTGATTTGCAGCTTGAGAAAAATGAAGCCAAATGTTTTCTATAAAGTTTAGTGCTTTTCTTTTGTAGTCAAGCAGAAGGATTTTGCTGAAATATATCATGTAATGGAGAATTCTGCCCTTATACTTTGTTAACAAGAACGATTGATTTTTTTTTTTTTACTAGAGAACCGAGACAACAAGGTTTAGGGCTTTAGATGTTTTGAAGGAATTTTATTTAGAGAGAAGGCCTGATCCTGGTGCTGTTCCTGACTTACTCCTCTCAGTGATTCTGTGCCAGCTGGTGGAGAAGCCCCAGGCTAATGCTGGGGCAATGGAGTCATCGTGTGCCTAACTCTGACACCCAAGTCTGCTTAGTCCTCACAGTAGGATTGAACTGCTTTAATGACATAGCACAGGGGTGAGATGCATTTGCTGTGAGATGCTTAGCTTCACTGCAGAGAGCAGCCACAACACAGCTCCTGATCTCAAGAGTTGTATACGTTGTTGGATAGCAGACAGTCACTGATTCTCCCTCACTTCTTGCTGTCCTAGAACATTGCCACAATTAAGTCTCCAGCCTCCCAGTGAAACATCTTTCTGAACTGTTGCAGTCCCCAGAATGGATCCATTGAGTTGTGCCAGTCTACCCAGTGCCTGTTAACAGCTAGTAATGGATGGGGCTGGCTGGAGCAGTATTGTAACATTCAAGTCCCCCTTACCATCTGACCTGTTGTTGCTTTCTCTTTGCCAAGTGAATGGATGTGGTGGGAATATGAGTAACATTGGCTCGAAATAGGTGATGTGCCAGCTTCTCCTACAGTCAGCTGCCCCTTACTTTTGACATGGATTCCACCTTTCCCTGCTATTCCAGTCCTAACCCCTGAACTTGGCCAGTGCATGTCAATATAACCTGTGGTTGTTTCTGCCATTCCAGACCAGCACCATCTGTCCTGTTGTCCTTTGCAATCAACCTCCTTGCTTACTCCAGTTCAGATCTCTTACAACCATTTCTGGACAAATATACCTCACCAGCTTAGCCCCCAAATTCATCATAGTTGAGACCCAGTATGAATGAGAACCTAGTTTTCCAATGGTGACTAGCTGTTGCTTTTACTCTCTCCACCCTCTAGTCCTAATAATTGCACCCCCGTTTAATTGAAGGAAGTTGCTTCAA
>NW_005842831.1:115025-121423 GCF_000455745.1 Alligator sinensis
CAATTATATCTGTGTAATGGGCTCCCTGTTCTGTCTCTGCCTTTCTCTCTCTGTTTCCCGGTACATCTGGGAATGCTCAGGACCGTGGTGGGTCTCTTGCATTGGGGGTGGGGTGGAGCTCACATGGATATTTCCAGCTGCAGCCTCTTCCCAGCATAGCTGCATGTTTGAAAATTGAATAAAAAAGGAAAAATCTCCTTCCTGCCATGGCTACTGTCCTGACCCTTTGTGAGGAGATTTTGCCCCTGGAAGCTGGTTCTCTAGCTCACGCGTCTGCCATTGTTACTGCAAGGTAACCATGTTTTTTTGTCTGGGCTGCATCTCATTAGGGGCATCTCCTTTGCATCTGCTCCTGAGAAAGCCTGCCCTGGCACACTCCTTGCTGTCCCTTCTGGACAAGCAAAGCACTGCACGGTTTTAAGATTTTCCTAGATCTAAGCTACACCTGGAAAGTTGTACATGTATAACTGTGAGGTGGGGGGAGAGGGGTGACTTTATTTAAACTGACAGACCTATTGCGCTGGAGGTCTGTAATCTTAGTAGACATATTCCTCTTCCTGTGTATCAGAATAACTATATCGGTGCAAAACACTTTTCTACTGATGTAAATGCATCTGTGCCAACGAGGGTTGTACAGCTTGAAGTGTGTTGCCATAGTTACATCTTTTCTGGTGTAGGCAAGAACTTCTTTAGCTCAGTGCTTCCCCAGCTATATCACTACCTTCCTTGTCTCTCTTGCACCCTCTGAGTCAGGATTTGGGCTGCACTGATTTTTTAGAATAGCTCCTGGAAATGAAGCTGCCCTGCAGAAAACTTGTAAGGTTGGTTACAGAGTAGCTAGATAAGTGAGCCACTGACCAAGGGGGTTGGGGTTGGATAGAGGCACATAATTAGGACCTTGGTGCTTTCCACTCCTAGTTATGCAGTTTGAACAGAAAAAAACCTCCTATTTGTCTGTGATCTAGTGGAGCAGCAGTTGTCACTTTGGATCACTTGTGTCCCATAACCTCAACCAGGCCTATAGCTGCACTGGACATAGGGTCCTTGGGCAGTCAGACAAGGCTCCACATTGCTGATGACTTAATTCCCCTGCTTGCTTGGCTCACGTCAACCACCATGGGTGAATGTCACCTTCTTGACCTTTGAAGTACTGAGGCTGTCACCATAGTAAAAAAAAGCATTATTACAATAGTGTTCGTTTCTTTGTTCTGAGTTTCTTACCAGTACCACGCTTTTTGAAAGACAAGAAGACAGACTTGGGAGTAAGTATATAAAGAGGATTGTATTTTTAACTGAGGTGGTTAACTGGGTCTGCTGTGGTTCAGATGGGAAGGAGTGTAGGGTTTGTGATATTTTGTCAACCTCTAGAAAAGGCTAATTCCTTCCACCATTGAAATGCAGCCAGGTCTGGGGGTAGAACTTCATAGCTGTTCAGCACCCCTCAGTGCAGTCACTCAGGGCAGGGAGTGAAGGATAGATAGCACCTCCGGTCACAACTGCAGCGCAGAATTTTAGGCATAAGAAGCACAGTTAACTCAGACTGGAGTTTATTCTGGATATCAGGGCTGACCTCCCTATTCTTCCAAGAAGTTCTGGGAGTCCTGCATTTATATCCCTTCTAGACAAGGTTCTCCTACAGCAGCACAGCATCCTCTTCCTTCCATGGGAGTGTTGGATATGTGCTGAGTCCATGCTGGAAGTGCATAACTCGCTGAATTGTCAACTTCATTCCCTGCAACGCGTGATTTGACTCGAAAACCTCCCATTGAAGTAGTGGTTCTGCAGCACCTAGTGGGGATGATCTGCTCCTCATCTGGAGACAAAACCTGCCTTGGGCCTGTAACTAGCCAGAGCCTTTCCCCCAGCAGTTCTCTTGAGAAGGTATGTGTGATGTTGGTGGCTTTGTTACTGCTAGCACCAGAGACTGGCTGTGAGCTAACTTGAGCCCTGTAGCTTAGACATGGGCAGGCATGGGATGCTGCTCCACTCGGGAAGGCTTATAATGGCTGTCAATCTCTGGCCTGTATGTGATGAGAGAGACTTGCACATCCTCTCCTCCCTCCAGGTGCCTGATGCACAAGGAAGCCTTGTTGCTTAAACCAGCAACGTAGATGCAGCCCAGGCAAGAGCCCCATGAACTTCCCCTTGTCATGTGCCATAGCCCTAGTTGAGAGAGGGGAGGGGTGGTTCAGTGTCTGGTCCATCTCATCCTTGACTTTTGTGCTCCTGAAGCCACCTGCCACATCTGGATGGTCTGAGGCTCCCAGGTAAATGTGTGCAGTTATGTTAACAGCTGCGAGATAGTGATAGCCTCCAGCAGCTGCTAGTACTTGTGACCCAGGTGACTGTGCTGAATCATGGTGTGGACAAGAGCCTTCCTTGAGCCCATCTGATTTTATTCTTCTTGGGAGTGGGGGCAGGGTTTGCACTTGGGTGGTAGCTTTGTGCACTAGGATGTCATGCTAGGATGCTACTGTAGATAGCACCTGCACAGAAAGAAGTTCTTTGGTGTCTTAGCTCTGTGTAGCTTGTGTCTCTGTTTAGTGCGCAGTGGCTGGTGGCTATAAAGAAATTCTCCCATTCCAGGAAGCATGGAGCAGGATGATCACACACGTGTTTATCTCAGTAGCTTTCTCTGGAGCTGAGAAATATTCCTGTTATTGAGTGGCAGAGATAAATGACCAATAGATAGGGAACAATTGGATTTCCACACACCCACAGCCTGCTGGGAAAGGAGCCAACCAGGCCTTACTGGGGAAGTGGTGCAGAGCCAAAGTGTGCTGGCATTTACAGTCAGTGGTTTGACTCTCCAATCCTCAGCCACAACCCCTGTTAAGGAGGAAGCAGAGCTGTGAAGAGAGGGGACTGGGCAGTGCTAGTGTCAGGGTGGTTTGTCTGCACCAGCTCAGGAAGGCTTAAGGGGGCCAAAGCAGCTGAGGCCTAGGAAGAGGCAGGTGGCAAGGCATTGTATCTGCATGGAGTATCTCCGGAGGCAGGTGTGCTTGGTTGCTCTTTTCTGGCGAGGGCTGCCCTACAGGCATCTCTTCAAGGTGGCTTCATGCTGCTATGGCATCCCTTAGGAGCTGGCAAAGGGGGAGGTAAGGAGCTGTGGAGAAGCCCAGCAGCCTGTTGTGTCCAGTCCAGCTGTCCGGCGTATAAGGGCTCACCTTTCCTCTGCCAGGGAAGCAGTTGTGCTGGGAACCAAAGGGAAAGCCCCCTGTTGATTTGGCTGGTCCAATGGTGTTTGCTCATTCAGCCCTCAGAGAGCAGGAAGGTAGTTTCACCCCAAAGTCTGGGGCAGAGGAGCTACTTAAGGTGGGGCTATGCTGCAAAAGCCTCAGGCTCTAAGGGAGATGTCTTCTGAAGAGCAAGGGGCACACCTGTGTATGAACAGCCTGCTCTGTGCATAGTGTGATGTTCCCTATGGCCCCTCCTGGGACCCTGTTCTGATAACTTCATGTAGGAACAGATCAAAGGCTCATGCAGGCTAGGAGGAAGCCAGTGCTGGGTGTCAGAGTGACCACACTTGTATAGGGCAAGTCCTTGGGAACACCTCTTCCAGGTTTAGAGTGGTGATCTTTTTGTGCCCTACTGAATGACACCCAAGGCCCTTGCTGAGTTCACTTAGCGAGCTGGTGCCTCTGCATATTGCTGTTGTGGGTACTGATTGATGCCTGCCGCTTTTTAAATTGTGTCCAGCACTTTTCCTCAGTAGCATCCCAAAGGGGTGAGTTCCTCAGGTCAATGAGGCACTGTAGTAGCCTCTTGCCTGTTGAGAGCAGTGAGCACCCTTTCATTTCTAAGATCACAGGGGGGTGGCCTGGGAGGGGTCCTCTGTTCACATGCTGTGTATGCATCCCTTATCCTCACCCCCTGCCCATATTCCTTCTATGGGCTCTGATTTGCAAAGTGCCCCCAACACATGTATAACTTGAAGTAGCCAGGATGCCCCATTGACTCCAGCAGGACACTAGCAGGCTGATGGGCTCATACTTAAGGTAATGTCTGGGTCACAGCTACAGGTTGGGAGGACACCCATTGGCTCAGAATTTGCCTTGGTTGGGAGAAGAAGAGTTGGGCTGTGGAGAACAACCCCACCCCATGAGATTGGCATGCCCAGTTCCTTTCCCAATCTCCATGTCTCCTTCAGGTGCCCACACCCAGCTCCTTGCCGCTGTGCGCACTCCCAAGGGGGCACGGGGAGCACAAACCCCCCCAGATTTGTGCGTGGGTAGGGATGGGGACAGGTGCGGGCTGCCCAGTGCAGGCTCAGGGTCCTTACCTTGCTGCTCTCCCCCCTGGGCTTCTGCAGTCCAGCAGGCAGGACCTGGCAGAGCAGAGCGGGGCTGGATGGGGAAGCTTGGTGCTTCCGATGGGAGCTCTGCACCGCCATGGCCAGGCACCCCCTGGCCACCTGGCAGCAGAGAGGGGCACAACCTCCCACCGCCACCCCTACTGGTGCTGGACAGGCAGGGGGTGCCTTGCCATGGCAGCACGGGGCTTGTGGCAGTGGCATCAAGCTTCTCCACCCCACTCTGCTCTGCCATGCCAGCTGCTGTCCTCCCTCCACGGAGGCCTTGCGGGGAAGGCAGCAGGGCAGGGAGCCGTGAGCCTACAGTGGGCAGCCCCCTCCCACCCCCACCGCCAATGGGCTCCACTCCGGCCCTCCTGCCCTTGGGGGAGGGGGAGCCAGAATCCATGCTCCCCTCTGGGGCCGTAGCAGCCTCTGCCTCCCACCAGCAGCAGCCAGGGTGTGGGCACTGCTATGGGGGATGGGGCTGCGGATCTGGGTCCTTGGCCCTGTAGCCCTGCCAGCTGGGAGCCCCTTGCGATAGGGCTGGGGAAGGTGGGAGGCTTTGGGTGGGAAGTGAGGGGCACAGCGGGGCTGTGGGGCTGTGGCTTGGGAGTGAGGAGCAATGCCAGGGGCAGGGCACTGGCATATCAGGGATGCTCAGCACCACAGACCAGTGGCGGGGGGGACAGCCTCAGCTGGACCCACCTCCTGGTGAGTGAAGGGGGCAGGGGAGCTCTGATTTTCCATGATAAGAAACCCGAAATCAGGTACCAACATTTATAGGTATTTAGAATTTATCTTGTTATAGTGACTGAGGCACTGCTAGGCTTTCAGATTGCTTTAAAATTGTAAATATATCAATAAAACATTATGTTCAATGGATGCCAATACATATAGTGGTGTTTAATTTTAATTGTGGATTTTGGGATTTTTAATGAGAGAATTTGCAATTTCTAAACAGAGAAAACCAGGATTCCTGCTTATCAGTCAGGGTGGAGGGTGTGTGAGAGGAGGGTTGTGCTGCAAGCAGTGAACCAGAGGGAAAGTCAGAGCCTGTGGGATAGAGATAGTGGCTCAGAGGGAAAGTCAGAGCCTGTGGGATAGGGATAGTGGCTTGGGGCACAGCTCATCCTGGGTATTCAGGGTCCCCACATGGAGATCCAAGCTTGCAGCCTGGGCTCTAACTCCTGGAGTCTCCTGTTCTGCCCCACTAGCCCACAGCTCAGTCCATGCATCTCTGGCCTGGTTTGACTGCAGTTCAGTGTCTCGGGGCAATGCATTCCCTCCCACTTGAGAGCCTGCTTATATTTCCCTTTGGGAAACTCGAAATGGCCAAGCAGGGATTGTCACTACAGCTTCCCAGCATGGGAAGGGGGCATAGTTTTCCCATGACCCCACGGGTGTGGGCAGCCCTGTCGCATCTTGTGAAGCTCCCCAAATGCAAGTATGAGTTGTTTCCCAAGTCTGTTCAGAAAGAGGGGGGCACCCCTGAAGTGGGGGTGGGTAACTTTGGGGGATGGGATTCCAGAAGGCTGATGCCCTGACTGGGATGGAGATGAGGTGGTGCTAGGTTGTCTGTGCCTCTTGTTGGCTGTGCTGGGGGAGAGAATAGAGGAAAGGGCCGTTAGGCATTCTTTCCTTGCATTTGTAGCTTGGTACTGGGTCTCTTCTACTTGTACCTCTAACAGCATGCACTGAGGCAAGGGCATGCATAGGCATCTGTGTCCAGCAGCATGTGGAGGATGCCCTGCCCACCTACTCTCTTCTTTGCTCACCAGGTCCCAGAAAGGAGGCATGAGCGCATATAATGTGAGCCCAGGCTCTCTCTGTCAAGTGTGTTCACTGGCAGGTGCTCAGTGCTGCTTTGAGGTGGCTTCATCGCCTCATTTCTGAAGTTAGTGCTTGGGGAGTGGGAGCGTGGGAGCAAGGGAGTGGGGGATGCTTCACCAGGAAGGTGCAGACATGTCTATAGTGTCTGGGTTGCACAATGGCAGGGGGCTCCAAACTTCCTTTTCTCGCTTGTGTGTGCGCGCGTGTGTGCACACGTGCATGCAGATATGTGCATGTACACACACCATGCAGGAGCATACACATTAGAGGCAAG
>NW_005842831.1:121593-131741 GCF_000455745.1 Alligator sinensis
AGCATCTAACACAATGGGGCCACGTTAGAGCAGCAGTTATACAAATAATGTGTGTGTGTTTGTGTGTATGTATCCACATGCATAAAGTACGCAAATGGGAAAAGTGGGAAGAGATAACTTAAGTGTCATCTTCATGGAGCTGGAGATTTGTCTGAGTTCTGTGGCTCCTGATGCCGATTTCGTGCTAGCTCCCAGCTCTATTAACTCAAGGCAGAAGGAAGAAAAATCAATTTTTACATTTCACTTTGTTATGAAAGATTCCTGAAATAACGCCAATAAATACCTTGTAAAGAACAAAATATTAAAGAATGTTATATATACCATAAAGAGTTTGCAATATCCCTGTCTCTCTCCTTCTCTCAGAATTCATTTGATTCTCTGAAATGGGCTTTGCTTTTAAAGATATTTATCTTATTTTTAAATGGGTCCTGTCGGTAGTGCAGGTAAAGCAAGCAGAAGAGAGAACAAAGGTTATACTGGTCTTTGCAGAGGAAGGGCTTACCTGCACTTGGATCGCATGGGTTCATAGGTTGGGAGTGTTGCTGGATCACTCTTAGGCTATTGATGGGTCATTGGCTTTCAGTACTGGCCCGGGCAGCCATTCCCATTTGCCTCTACCCGCTGGCAGTGCCTTTTCCTCTCCCCTGTGATTCTTACTACCTTGTTACATACCTCTGTTTGTCACAAGACCACGAATACTTGGGGTGACAGTCAACCAGCATAGCGCCTTGCTAGGGCATATCACACCTCCTCTCTGGCTGCTGGTGGGTATCTGGTTAGGGTTTGAGATGTCTGTATTCACCTGAAGAGATCTGAGCTCTGGGGCCTTTATATAAGAGGTGAGATGCCTTGTTTTCTGGGCAATATGGCTGTGCTTGAGATCAGTAGAGGAACCGGAGCCCAACCTTGTACAACATAACAGTGAGGGAGTCACAGGGCCTTGTCCCACGGTGAGGTCCCCCAGATTTGGAGTTTGCTCCTGCTCGGTGGTCCAAAGCTTCTGGAGTTTGTCAGCCTTCAGAGCGCACTGCGCAGCTCCTCCTTTCAGATGAGATGTGCTGTGAGGTGTAATGTCCAGGAAGGGTTGGGGGTATCTTTCTTTCCAGTACAAGCTAAGTTGCTGCTGGGCTTCTTTGAAAGGGTCCAATCCCACAATCATACCTGCAGAGCTGTAGTGGAGCCGAAGGTCTTCTAGCATGGTTCTTTTCCCAGGAAAAGGGCCTTAAGTTTGGTATTCTGTGATCCCTTGTGAGGGGAACTCATGCTTGGTGACTGGAGTTTTGTAGTGTGTCTTTTTTAACATTACAGTCACTTGCATAAGTGAAAAAAGAAGCCAGAAGTTCATTTTTGAGCCCAACCTGCTGAGTTTTGCTACTGCTTCAGGGCTCAGGGCTGGGCACAGGGCAACCACTTGTGCAGGTCATTGCCTGTACATGTTAGAAAGTGACATAAGATTCGAGTGCAGCCCAGTGCACATCATGCTCCTTTTGTTGTTTATGCACAAGGTAAGTGTAGTGCAAAGGTAAGGTAGTGGTATCCATCTCAGTGTTTACAGTGTCTGAGAAGCTGCCCATAGACATACTGGGTTTTACAAAATCTGGGGTGACCAAAGGTGCTTCCAGGACCCTTTTATCTTTGCCAAGGAGAAGTTCCTTATTAGGATTCAAAGCCTCCTGTGAAGCAGAACCTGAAGTGAAACAGCAGTCCCAGAGTTGCGTGGGGTGTTAGAAGTACAGTACTGCCCTGATAAACCTGTGGGCCCAGTGCCCACAGCACTACCCTATGCCATGACAACCAGGTCAGAGTTGAAATTTGCTCCAGTTTCAAGCAAAAGGGGTTGCTGATCACCCAGGCAAGTTTCTTTTACAAGCTCGATTTCTCTCCCTGCACAGACATGCTACTGCAGAGTTGTTAGCTAAAAGAAGCACTCTCTCTTTTTGGAAGTAAGATAGACATCTGTGTGTATGTTTCTGTGTGTCTGTCGCCTTGTGGCAGTAACAACGTGCTTCCCCTGCCTTTGTCCTCATATGCACTACCTGGGTGTTTCTCCACAACGTTGGGCCTAACCACAGTTCCTTTGTATTCCAGCCATGTGGACGTGGCATGCTGCAGCTAAGGGAGAGCAGTTGCTATTTGATGGTGTAATGGTGCATAGATTACTAACCAGGAGATTTATTAACTACACATAAAGGTGCTGCTAATATGGGAAATTTGCTGAGTGTAAAGCTAGAGGGGAGGGGAAGGGAGGAGGGGGCTCCCTTACTGCTTCTTAATGAATGGCCCTGGAGCCAGGGGTGCTTGGAGGGGTGCATCTGGGCAGGGCAGGCACTGCACAGTGTTGGATTGCTGTCACTCTTTAAGAAACTTGGTAGGATGCCAGTTTACTTCTTGTGCACTCAGAGGAATAGGTTGTCAGTGCCAGAGAAGCCAGTCCCAAGAGCACAGCTACACTGGATTCCTGCTTGCTCCCTTCCTGGAAGCAAGGTTCAGTCTATGTCAGGCAAAGAAACCCTGTTCATGCTTTTCTACAGCAGCTGTACTTGTTTGCTGCCAAGGGCAAGGCTGGTTCTGGTGGCCTATGCAGACAAGGTCCGAGAGTCTGGCCTGTAATGTGAGCCTGTCAGCAGATGTGTGAAGTCCCTCCTCCCATGGTGCTAGGCCCTGGTGTGATTCTTTCTCCCATCGCTCCACTGCCTCATGTTCCCTGCTGGTAACGGTGTCCTCTCCTGCTCTCTTGCAGTCACACCCACTCTCCTGGTTCTATGGCTGCTGTGCGGGAGTGGTCCTGCACGCGCTGCACCTTCCTGAACCCTGTGGGACAGCGGCAATGCTCCATTTGTGAGGCTCCCCGCCAGAAGCCAGACCTCAACCACATCCTGAGGCTCAGTGTGGAGGAGCAGAAATGGGCCTGTGCCCGCTGCACCTTCAGAAACTTCTTGGGCAAAGAGGCCTGCGAGGTGTGTGGCTTCATGCCAGAACCCGGGCCGGGCGGCACCCCACTGCCCATCATCAACGGTGTCGTGCCCAAGCCCACCGTGCTGGTGGAACCCAAGGGGATCTCCAAGGAGGATGTACACAAAGCTGAGAGCAGCAGTGAGGAGTCAGGTGGGAAGAGCCCCGAGGAGACAGAGCTGGAGAATGGCTGGGCCTGCCAGCGCTGCACGCTGCACAACACACCTGTGGCCAACTCCTGCTCAGCCTGTGGGGGGCCACGCAAACTCTCACTGCCCAAGATCCCTCCGGAGGCACTGGTGGTCCCCGAGGTCATCGCCCCTGCTGGGTTCCACATGGCCCCTGCCGCCCCTCAGCCCGGCGTCTCTATAGAGATCACAGACAGCGACCCTGTGGCCAGTCAGGGCTCCACAGCCATGGAGCAGGATGCTCAGAAGATGCCAGCCTTCAGCCCCTTCTCCCCTGGCCTGCAGAACAACCCTGTGCCCAGGAGCCGCAGGGAGGTGCCACCCCAGCTGCAGCCACAGGTATCCGAGACCTCTCAGCCCACGGCTCAGACTGCAGCTGGGCAGAAGGGGTCTCCACAAGGCCAGGCCCGGGTCCCCCCTGTTGCCCGCTTTCAAGAGCTGTTGTGCACCAAGCGTCTGAGTGTGCTGGAGGAGGAGATGGAAGTCAGCCCATCACACTGGAAGTGTAGCACCTGCTCCCTGCTCAATTCTGCTGGGGCTAGCAAGTGCGAGGCCTGCAGTGCTCAGAAGAGCAGTGACACGATTGACCTGGCAGGCGACTCAGTGAGGTTCACCCCCTGTAGCCCTTCAAGCCCTGACTTTACCACGTGGTCCTGTTCCAAATGCACCCTAAAAAACCCCACCCTTGTGCAGAAGTGCAAGGCCTGTGGCTCCTCCAAGCTGCACGGCTTCCAGGAGCATGGAGTGCAGAGTGAATCAGCCCCCAAGTGTCCCGACTGTGGCATTGACAAGGGGAGCTGTGTCTCTTGCAGCGGCAAGGCCCCATCGGCCCGCAAGGTGGCCCGCCTCTTCCCCTCTCAACCACCCTTGGTCCAGGACAGGCTGAACCAGTGGCCATGCCCTGCTTGCACCCTGCTCAATGAACTGAAGGCCAAGCATTGCGTGGCCTGCCACACTCCCCAGCAGTACATGACCCAGCGCAAGGGTGCCAAGCCACTCAAGAGGCGGGAGAGCATGCATGTGGAGAAGAGGCGGCAGACAGATGAGGGTGAGGCCAAGGCCCTGTGGGAAAACATCGTGACTTTCTGTCGGGAGGTGAGCACTCTTTAAGCTTCAGCCTTCCCCTACCCCTTCCCCACGTCCTGTAAAGAATTCCTCCCGTGTGGAGGGAGGTGAGACCTGCCAGTTCTTGGCTGCCAAGCCTGGCATCTCTTTGGCAAGCTCTGCTCAATGTGCTGCTTGCCTGAATCTGCAGGGAACTTGAAACAATAGGTCTGAGACATGGGTACTGCCTAGCTCACCTCACTGGGTGTTGATTCTGAAACCTAATGTTACACAGAATAATATTATTATTTACTACCTGGGAGCCTCAGTCATGAATCATTATGCTGAGCACTGTACAAACACATGAAGAAAAAAGCCTTGCCTCAGAGAGCTTTTAGTTCAAGCACAGGACAAGAGACAGCCAGTGGGTACAAACACATGGCAAGAACACTATTATCGCCCACCCCGAGGATTTAAGCCGTGAGTCAGAGCCCCAAGAGTTACACTATTGGATTGCTGCTTACCATCCCCCATTGCCCAGGCAATGAGCATTCCTCCTTGGCAGCTAGGAAGGCATTCATCCAAGATTGTAGAGCTAAATGAACCCAGTTGATTAGAGCTCCTGCCACAGGTTGGCATCAGAGTGTAGTGTGGATTCCTGACAACTTCAGAGAGTTAGAGAACTAGAATTGCTCATTCAGAAACCCCTTTGTACTGTCCTGTTGTCTCCACTCTCCTCCCATTATCAGTCTCAGCTCAGAGCAGAGCAGCCCAAGAAGTCTGTGAAATCGTTCCTGCCCTATGCCTGTTTTTCAAAGGAGGTTCAAGCCTTCTGTTGGCTGCTGTGTTCAGTAGTCCTAAAGTCGCCCATACATTCTGTTTGTTATGCTGTTGGAGTCAGGGTGCCAGATTGCTCAGAGCATTGGTTTGTTCTGGGATAGCCGCAACCCCCTGGATTAGCCTTGAGCATCCTCATGTGCCTGAAATATATCGAGTAACCTCTTGAAGCCCATTGATGCTGTTTGCATTGAGCGTCTCCCCTGGCAGCGTGCTCCATATGCTTGCAGCCGGCGGAGCTGGGAAGTTCTGCTTGAATTCACTGCTGATGGCATTTTTATTCTCACGTGTTTCTCTTGTACATTTCCAAATGTTTCTCCCTGGCTCTGCACATAAGTAAATAGGGCCCTGGCTTTATTCCTGTCTAGCTTTGCCCTTCCTCTGTTCTCCAGAGTGGAGCAGGATTTTGTCTCCACCTCAGCAGCCTGATTTTCCCCCTGCCAACTTTTTGCACTGAACTATTGCATATTCTTCCAGTTCCTCAAACCTGTGTCTGTGCCTTGTCCTCCCTTCTCGTCCTGGTGTGGTCTCCACCCTGCAGTCCTGCCTTTCTCCTTCCTTTCAGTAACACCTGCCACCACCATGTCCCCATCTGCACAGATCTTGGGGCAGGTCCATGGCTGATGCAAATTGACCGGACTCCTTTGGCGTCAATCTGGGGATGACAGTTTATATCATTCAAGGATTTGCCCCATTAATTAACCCTCACAGTATCCCCTCTGAGCTCGTTCTGGTAATGGAGCAAGCCTCCTTATCACCAGTTTGCCCCAGGGAAACTGAGGCAGGAAGAGGGAAGTGACACATCCAGGAGTTTTGTACACTGAAGCAGTGGCTGAATAGGATGTTGAACCCATGCGTCCTGGGCTCTCTGCCATGCGCCAGGCAAGCTGTGGAGGTCTTCTCCTTCTCCCATCCCATGCGGTGCCTTTTCTTACCTTCCTATTGACTTGTCTCTCCCCTCAGGTTTTGTTCCTCTGTCTTCTGAGCTATCATCTCTGTCCTTCTCTGTCTTTCCCCCTTGACACTGTTCACTGCTAGGGCTATACCTGGCTGTTTGTTCTCAGAAGCATCCTCCTCCCCCTGGCCCGTGACATCCCCTTGGTCTTGGTCACTGAAAAACCCTTAAGGCCCTGGAATTAGGGTCAGGGATATGGGACCTGTTCCCAGCTATGACACTGACTTTGGGTAACTCCCTGCCATGTCCCCATGCCTCAGTTTCCCCCCTGCCCAATGGGAATCATGATACTGTCACCTTTTGTAAATCTTTCTAAGATCTCTGAGCAAAGCATCTTACAGAAGACCTAATTACTATGTTATCAGGTAGTTGTCAGACCATGTCATAAGTCTGATTCTTAGCCTTGCTGCGTTGGACTGAATGAACTCTGAAGTCAGGGGTATCATGCTCCACCTTTATGTGTGGAGGGCCAAACCCCGCAGATTCCTTTGGAAGGGCAAAACCAGCAGAGTCCAGGCTGAGCAGGGCCCTCAGGCAGCCCTGTGCGATCCCCAGCAAGAGCAGGTGCAGCCAGGCTCCAGGCTCTGGCTCAGCTCTGTTAGCAGCTTAAGATAAAGGTCACAGGTGTGAGTCATTGATTCCTAATCGCACAATTGCTTTAATTATACAACTCTTTGAAAAGCAAATAAATAAATGACCAGGGGTGGAATGGGCAGCCTGAAACCGGTCTTTGACATAATGTTTAACTCTTTGGGATTCCAGCCAGAACGTTCCAACATTGCAGCACACCACTCCTGCCTCTCAGTAACCACAGGTGGATCAATAACTGAGTGAGCTTAGTAGCTTTGGGGTGTTTCTAGAATGGAGGTGATGTTACCAGCTAATGCCATATGGATGTGCAAGTCTCCTGCACATGCCTTGGCAGAAGAAGTGCAGACAGGAGCACTACAAGAAATAATATCCCTGCCCAGGCCAGCATCAGGGAGACCCAGAGCTGAGAGAGAGTGTTGTGCCAAGAGAAAGCATCACCAAATGGGGAGGTCTTAGCTGACTTTAGGACACTGCCAGTGGAGCACAGGGCAAGCCATGTGTTAGAAACAGACTAGGAGTTAAACATGAAGAATAACGAATTGGTATTCTGCTTACAGGGGAATGCTATCCCTGCAGGGCTGTGGCCATAGACAAACCAATGAGGTGAAGCTAGCTGCAGGGGAGGTCTGGGTCTCATGATTTATCTTCCGGAGGGTAATGTTAATGAGTGATTGGTTTCATTAGGGGAGTAGTGACTTTCCCCTGGGATCAGCAATGTGTGTAGGGTGCACACAGGCCCCTTGGGACTGTAACACCACTTGCTTATACTCCTGTGTGTGCTTTCCTGGGACCACTTCTGGGATTCTGCCCCCATTGAAATCATTGGAAGTGGACTTGAATGAGGCCAAGATTTCACCTGGGATCCTCTCTGCCATCACTTCATTCCAAAGATATCCCACCACTGCAGCCCCTGTGGTGAAAAACAACCTGGCCAAAGCACGTCAGCATTCTTGGCTATTCAAAGTCTTTGGGGCAGGGACCATCTTTTTCTTCTGTGTTTTTTCATTGCCTGACACAATGGGGCCCTGGCCATGACTGGGTCTTACCACAGGGCAGATAACAAAAATAATGGCACAAGTTCCAGATATTGCGAGATGTTGTTGGTTGCAAATCCAGCACCAGCTATTTCCTCATCAGTTCTGTCTCGGGGACGGTGCTCTCCCAGTAGAGAAGGTTGATGAGTCCCAAGGACTTCTCTTTCTTTGGTCTAGAGCAGGGGTGGCCAACCTGCAGCTCTGGAGCAACATGTGGCTCTTCAGAAGTTAATATGCATCTCCTTCCACTTGGAAGCTGGTCACTGTGTGCTTGTGCAAAGATTTAAGGAGACATATATTAACTTCTGAAGAACCGCACATGGCTCCAGAGCCACACATTGGCCACTCCTGGTCTAGAGGAATATTTTAAGTGTTAAATTTCCCACTTAAGAAAGAACCCCTTTGTAAAATATGAGGTTCTTTGTACAATTAGGAGATGGTTGTTAAAGAAAAAAACCACACAAAGCAGTCATTTTAATGATTCAAGACCATAACGAGAGAAGAAAGTACCATCCTTATGTATATAAAAGTTGATTTATATCAAATTGGATTTTAATCATAACAGTTTGATTTCTTTTAATTACAAAAATATCCTGATTTTTAATCACCCTGTTTTAAACACTACTTCTCCTCTCAGTTAGCTGTGGCTTCCTTGATAGCTCTTATGCTATAAACCTAAAAACTTGTCTATGCTTGGAAGTTAATTTGGATTAAGGCAGACTGAATTTCGAGTGTGGCCAGCATTTCTAACGGACACATGAGTGTCCGCATGTGAATATTTGGCTGCTATGGAGTCATGACAGTTTGGAACATGGTTTAAGGCAAAGGCTGCCTGGAAGATTTGCTGCTATTTATATGAGCCCCTTGGAGATGGGTGAACACCTAGTGAGAGACACTTCCTGCCCTGAAAAAGTTACAGTTGAGGTGGGAGACAAAAGAAGGCTGGTTATCTCCACATTGCAGCTGGAGGCTGAGACCCGGAGATTAAGTGAATTGTCCAAGGACGTTCAGGGAATCTAGCACAGCTGGGGATTGAACCCAGGCATCCTGAGTGCAGTAGCAGATAGTGAAACATTGTTGTGGTGGCCCTGCGTGCACAAGGTGTGCTGTATACCCTGGTGTCAGTATAAGAGGAGGGGTGAAAAGGCTGGTTCCTGAGCTACTTATTGACTTACTGGAAAACTGCCGTTGCATCATGTGAGCAAATGCCTCTGGGCTTGTCTCTCCTGTTAGTTCCAGCCCTTGCCAGCCTGTGCCCATTGTGAGGGTCTGAGCCATGCAGATTTCTGTCTGTTTTGAAACTTCCCCTAAGGGATGTGCAGTCACAGGATGGGCCCCTCCACACAGGTCAGCTCTGTGCTCTGCGCCCTCAGCCCTGCCTCATTCAGAAACTCCCACTCTTACTGCAGCAGGGAATGTCTAATGACCCTCTGCTCTTGCCACTCACCTGACTTTGGCCACCTGGCTTAACACAGCCTTTGCAGTGCTGCCCTCCTTGCCTGGGCTAAGTGGTGCACTCACACCTGAGACCTGCCTCTGTGAGCCCCTGTGAACTTGTGGGGCCAGGACCACTATGTAGCATGGACTGCTTGGTGTCATTGCCCATGTGATTTGTGTTTGCAGAACAAGGTGAATTTTGTGGACGACAGTTTCCACCCCGGGCCCAAATCCGTAGGGTTCCCGGATGGGGACAGTGTCCAGCAGAGAGTGAAGCAATGGCTGCGGCCTCATGAAATCAACTGCAGCATCTTCAAGGACCAGTCTGTCAAGTGGTCGGTGTTCCGGACACCCCGGCCCTCGGACATCCTGCAGGGACTGCTGGGAAACTGCTGGTAAGGGGCAGTGCATGCCAGGCCCGCACAGCCCCCTCCTCTGCTCCTGCAGGCACAGAGCTTACTGCCTGTCATCTAGCCGCTATCAGATCTTTATCCTGCTAGGCTTCTGCCACCCCCTGATGTTGTCCCACCCTATGTTGTGGCTCATGCCCCATTATAGACCCTTGTCTCGTTCCTCTGCCACCAGCTGTCATCCCACCACATGTTACCCCTCCCCCTTCTTTGCCCCCCCCACCGGCTGCTGTCTAGCTCCCTTTCCCCCCACCCAGCACCCATTCCAGGTTCATTCCCTCCTCCACATTGCATTGACTCCCATTCCTGCCACCTCCAAGACCAGTTTAGAAGGTGCCAGAGAACTCATCCCTCCCAACCCCCATTCTCTTCATGGTCTCCTGCCCCTCAGTGTTGGCTGCAGGACTGGGAATGTGACTGGACTGTCATATCAGAGGTCCAGTTTACCCAAGACCTTGCCTCCTGCATGGGCCAAGACCAGGTCCTTCCGAGGGAGGTGCATAATCCCACAAAGGGCAGGGTAGGATTATCTGACCATATGAGATCTCCTCTAACAGCTGCTGATTGGCCTGAGCCCCAAAATGGAGCCCTCCCCTCCTTTTCAGGGTGCATGTCGTAACTGTGGCCAGCTCTGCCTGTTCTTGTGATCCCCATGAATGCCCAGACTCAACTTGGCAGCAGGTGCCCAGATGCCTCAGGA
>NW_005842831.1:131751-134334 GCF_000455745.1 Alligator sinensis
TCCTATGTGCTGGCTGCTAGCTTTGAGTGCCCTCTGCTAGCAGTGCCTAGCGGTGCATGCTCCTATGCATGGCTGGCCTATGCACTGCTCACTACTGCTGTTTTTAGAGCAGGAAGGTAGGGAAGGCTTTGAGGCATTCACTGGAACCAGCGAGCAGAATGCTCCAGGAACCTCATGGCTGGATGTGAACCAGGTCCTGAGCTTGCTGTCAGAGACCCCAGCCCAGTTCCCATCAGGTGATAGATCTGGGCTGGGGAGTCACCACAGCCTGCTGACAGGCCATGAATCTTCCTCTGGGCACCTTTCTCCTTTAGGTTCTTCAGTTATGTCAAGCGGACTCAACTAAGTTGCCCAGTGGTATCGTGGGGAGCATTTAACAAGCCCCTGGCTCTACGTGGGGTCTGCCCAGGTTGTATTAAATTGTTCTTTGGAGCCAGCTCTAGAGGCAATATTCATTTTCCCCCTCAGCCTCTGCGGCTGAGAGAGGTTGGGCCCTTCTCTCTTCAAGGCCTGAGGCAGCAGCGTTTAGAGTCCTTTTGCAGTGATCCAGCGCAGATGCCCAGCACGGACTTCATCTCATGTCTCCCCAGGTTCCTGAGTGCACTGGCAGTGCTGGCAGAGCGCCCCGAGCTGGTGGAGAGGGTCATGATCACACGGACACTGTGCCCAGAGGGGGCCTACCAGGTGCGACTCTGCAAGGATGGCACATGGACCACAGTGCTGGTGGATGACATGCTGCCATGTGATGAGTGTGGCTACCTCCTCTTCTCCCAGGTCAGTCCCTGCTCTGATATGAAAGCCCTTGGCCACTGAGCTAGTTGCTATAGGGAGCAGAGGGCTTAAATAGTCCCCTGACTCCATGGGGCTGGAGAGGGCAGTGGAGCTCATAGGAACAGAGGGTGGTAACACAGCAGGAAGATCAGGCTAATTTCAAGCAGCCCACTCATAGTTGTGGGGCTGGGGGACTGACCTTAGTCCATCCTATGGGATAAGTTAGCAGGGAGCTGCCCCAGGTCTAGAGCCTGATCTTCAGCTGTGCTACTGACACAGGTGACTGGTGGTGGGAGCAGGGAGGGGGCATGTGCCCCCCCCCCCCGAGATTGGCCCCCAACTTGGCACCACTCAAGACGGAGCAGTTTTTTTGCTGTGTGGGCTGGCAGTGTGTTGGTGGAGGGCACTAAGCCTCAGCACAGAAGTATAGGAGCTTTTGGTCCGCCCCTGGGCCTGCCCACAAATTGTGCCCCCCCATACACAGGAGGCACCAGTCACCCCTGGCTACTGAGATGCATTTTGCCCCCACCCTGAAAATGGTGCCTGCTTTAGGGCTGGAAAGCAGGCTCCATTGCAGAGCCCCTTGAGTGTCATGTACCTTGAATTTTCTGGAACTGGAGCTGGAAGTTTCCTTACTGCATTCTCTGCTTAAAGGCTATTTGGGTTTTGAGCCATTTTTGTGTTGCGATGAGCGTGAGGGGTGAGACAGTGTTTTATCCCCCACTTTTGCCAGGGCTCCCTGCAGACAGGGGCTGAGGTTTGATGGGAGGCAGAAGCACGGTTCTTGTTGACGCCTGCTGTCTGCCTGCTTCAAGTGGGACGTCAGAAGTGCTCTGAGCCACAGTTTAGTCACTTCTGAGCATGCTCAGTTGAGGTCAGCGGGAAATGTAGTGATTTCAAGAAGTCTTTGGGACATCAGTACACTTTGTCCCTGCCCAGCCTGACAGGCTCAGAGGCTGCTGCTGGGAGCATTTGCAGAGACACAGTTAAAAACACCTTTATTGAAAGACAGACAGCGCAATTCTCCAGGCAAACTGAACGGCCTCAGTATTGGAGATGGAAGTGAATTTGGGGATGCAAAGAGGCATCCTGGCTCTTTGCAGGCTGTGTACTGTAGGATTTGGCTGTGTGCTGTAATCCTGAACATTTGTTTTAAACGGCACAAAAATGAAAGGCTTGATTTCTGCAGACTTGCCTTGAAACTCAGATCATGTGCAGAGAGCTGTGTAGGAAAAATGCTGATGCAGTTTTAAGGGTGTAGCCTTCAAGGTAACCTGCAAATGGCAGTCATGGGTGTATGCATAGGAAAAGGATGATGAGAGCCTTATTTATGTATTTACTATCAAAATAAGATTTTTTTTTTAATGGACTTCTTTCTGTCACAAAAATGTCAAGTCTGCCTTTTCTGCTTTTGCTGGAGGTGTTGTTGCAAGTCTTGCATGTAGACTGAGCTTTGTCTGCCTTTGGCTGAAGATATGTAGTGTCACATTTTTAGGAAAAAGAATTTTTTCCTGAATGTCTCTTAAGCATTTGAGTTATAAGTGTTATTCAACAAGAACAAAAAGCCAAAATGTTAAAGTAGTATCACCTCAGGGCGCACTTGCATGGATTTTCAAAAAGAAATAAATAGAAGTTTGGCCCATAGACTCAAGAAGTCTATGGGCCAATGAGAGGCAAAGCGCTGCTCGACCTGGTACTGGCTACTGGGGATGACCTAGTCGGTGACCTAGTGATCGATGGGAAGCTGGGTGACAGCAACCACGAGCTGATCACCTTCACCATCTGCCGAAAAGCTGGCAAGTCGGTCAGCAA
>NW_005842831.1:135694-136652 GCF_000455745.1 Alligator sinensis
AAGAAAGAGACTTGGGGGTCATCATTGACCACAAGATGAACATGAGCCTGCAATGCGATGCGGCGGCTAGTAAAGCGACCAAAACGCTGGCTTGCATCCATAGATGCTTCTCAAGCAAATCCCGGGACGTCATTCTCCCCCTGTACTCGGCCTTAGTGAGGCCGCAGCTGGAGTACTGTGTCCAGTTTTGGGCTCCACAATTCAAAAAGGATGTGGAGAAGCTTGAGAGAGTCCAGAGAAGAGCCACGCGCATGATCAGAGGTCAGGGAAACAGACCCTACGATGACAGGCTGAGAGCCCTGGGACTCTTTAGCCTGAAAAAGCGCAGGCTCAGGGGTGATCTGATGGCCACCTACAAGTTTATCAGGGGGGATCTGATGGCCACCTACAAGTTTATCAGGGGTGACCACCAGCATCTGGGGGAACGTTTGTTCACCAGAGCGCCCCAAGGGATGACGAGGTCGAATGGTCACAAACTACTTCAAGATCGTTTCAGGCTGGACATAAGGAAGAATTTCTTTACTGTCCGAGCCCCCAAGGTCTGGAACAGCCTGCCACCAGAGGTGGTTCAAGCGCCTTCATTGAACACCTTCAAGATGAAACTGGATGCTTATCTTGCTGGGATCCTATGACCCCAGCTGACTTCCTGCCCTTTGGGCAGGGGGCTGGACTTGATGATCTTCCGAGGTCCCTTCCAGCCCTGATGTCTATGAAATCTATTAAATCAATGGTGATGGGAGAAGAGGAATTTTTAAGTCAAAACAAACAATAAGCATTTTCTTGCCTTCCTTGTAGATTATATAAACACCCAGCTCTTCTTTTCCAGCCCAAAAGGTTCAACCCCAGTTTACCCCTCCTTTCTTGCACATCAACTTTTAATCTCCCCAAGTCATCTAAGGCAAATAGCAGTCACATGTTGCTTTGCTTTTCACCTGTGGATCTCAAAGTATGTACATTC
>NW_005842831.1:136683-143123 GCF_000455745.1 Alligator sinensis
ATAAGCCAGGCTGCCTGCAGGTAGTGATTTCTGTTACAGTTTCAAATGCGTAAACAGACAGGCTAACAAAACTCACACCAAATAGCACCTTTGCAGCTTCATTTCTAGGTTTGACCCCTTCACCTACTGTTTGTCTGCTGTTTACTCTCCTTAGACTGTAAACCCCTTGGGACTGGGATTTGTTTTGTTATGTGCCTGCAGTGAGTTTCAGTCATAAGCTGTATGCCACATGCTGATGTATTTGAGGTAGCACCGAGGAGCCTCGGTCCCAGGCCAGAGCCCCATCCTGCTAGGTGCTACCAAGACAACAGCAATATAGACTGTTCAAATCACTCCTGATGGAACCTTTGAAAAAGGGCTGGTTGCTTTCATGAGGGTAATGTATCCCCTGCATTTATTTATGAACATATAATCAGCGTAACGATGCCAGAGCAACAGCCTACCACCATTTCAAAACGACTTAAGGGTAAGCTCCATTTGTAAAGTGTGCTAAATCTAATTAGGTCTCCCCATTGTCCCCATGCCATGGGTGAGAGAAGTTTGCCTCAGTGTCTCTAACATCTCCATGCTGTCATCCTCTCGTCCGTGAAGAACCTCACCTCACCGTTGTGTGAAATGTAATTGGTTCCATCTCCAAATATTCTCTCGGCTGCCTAATCCAGGGAACCATTGTGGGTGGGAGGGTGGGAGGGGAGCATTTGAAATCCAGGCATTCAGGATGTGTATGAAATCCCCTTTTCTTATGAAACATTCCTAAATCTAGATTTACTGGGAAATGGGGCCATTAGCCTGTCATAGAAATAATGCCTGCATTTGAAAGAACTGTCCAAATATATATTTACAGTGCAGTGCAATGCACCATGCAGGCTGTAAAGCGATCGCAGCCTCTTGTCTCTGCTCCAGTGCATTTCCAGAATGGGAGAGGGGGGAAATCACTTCCTGGGCACAAGATGCTGATCAGATCATGTACAGATCTCATTTGGCCCCATAAGTAACTCACCGTGACTACCACCATTGCTGGCTCCTCGCTGACTCTGGACAAGCAGACCATGGTAGCTTTAGTGCAAGTGTCCTGCCTGGCCTGAGGGGGTCCATGCTTGTTTTGTTCAGGTGTTGTCTGCTGTTTCTTTGTGGAGCTGCCATGTGAACTGTAACCTGTGTCCCTGTCCCTTTCGCAGGCCCAGAGGAAGCAGCTGTGGGTAGCCCTCATTGAGAAGGCTCTGGCCAAGCTACATGGTTCGTACTTTGCCCTCCAGGCAGGGCGTGCTATTGAAGGCCTGGCTACGCTAACCGGCGCCCCTTGCGAGAGCCTGATGCTGCAGGTCAGCTCCACTAACCCTCGCGAGGAGCCCATTGACACTGACCTCATCTGGGCCAAAATGCTGAGTTCTAAGGAGGCTGGGTAAGACGAGGCGGGAGGGGTTCATGCGAGTTGTCAGGAGCATAGAGATCCTAGAAGAGAGGCTAGGGTGGCAGCTTTCATTCATATTGCTCAGAGAAGAGAGGATAGTGTTGACTCAGGTTGTAACCTGCTACACTTGGCAGCCATCTTAAATGCTGCCAGAAGGCCCATAGGTATAGTGCTAGGAAATTAATTTCTCCTTATTTGTTTTCATATTGAAGATAAAACCCTGATGAGTTTCCCATCCATAATTAGTGTCATTCTGTGTGGGTTTCTAAATGGCTGATGATTAACCTAACTTTGTTTTTGCTTTGATCAAGTTTTATTTTCCAATCTCCTATGTTACAACAGGCCTGACCCTGAAGATTCCCCTACTGGGTTATAACAGCTCTGCTGTCTGTAACAAGCTGCAATTAGGAGTGAAGTCAGTCCAGAGCTGAACAAGACTAGGAGGAGACAGGGCCCATTTGGATCTGCAGCTAAGAACATTTCTGGAAGATTCAGGCTGAGTGGTGTGGGAGGGAAATTGGATTGCTAGGTGTCAGAGATGCTGCTAGGCTATGGAAAACAGGGTTATTTCCATTAGAATTGAAACCAGAGGGGCTAAACCAGACCACATGACCCATAATGTTCTGCAATACAGTGCATTGGCTGCCATCATTTTTAACATGTGTGTACTGCATGTATGTGGAGACTCCCTATCCCAGCATGTATTGCTTTTCTGTGACTAGAATGGTGTGACCCAGGATAACACTAGCCTCCAGCCGAGATTGGGTTTATTTCTCAATCCAAGCAGACAGGAGTGTTGTATGTGAGGGCCTGCAGTCTCAGCAGGCTGTATCACCAGGCAAGTAACTAGGGTGGTTGCTGCCTCCTCTTCTGCATGCCTCTTGGATGTGGCCAAACCAACAGATATTGGCAATGGCTGGGTCAAAGCCAGGTCTTCTCTGACAGGGAGAAGAGGTGAGCCAGGATGATGAGCCTGGCTTAGGGTGTGAATAATACCTTACACCCTGGCAAGCTCAAAGGAAGGGTGGATCTAAGAGGAGAAGGCATCAGGATGGTGTTTGTGGTTCAACTCCAATGACCTGTCTGAGACTGTTGGTTCTGGGCAAAGCCTTCCCTGGGTTTTCTGTGGTACATAGAACATGGTTTCCCCTGGCTGCCTTGGCTGCATCCATCCTCACTCCCCTGGCTGCTGTTTTATGAGTCTCCTCTCAATGTTGCTCTGCCTGTGTAGTGTTAGGATTGAAGGGCTGGTAGAGGGCTATGTGTGGGGCAGAGCTGGGTCTCTCTTTCATATGCTGAAGTTTAAAAAAAGTAAGAGTTAGAGTGCTGTTGCGGGGAAGCTCACACCTCCAGGGTCTTTATTGGTCTCAGTGTGAATTACAGTGCATTGTTGAAATGCTAGAGAGCTCTGCCTCTCAGGCAGGCTTGCCAGTTCACTGCACAGGCCATGAGCTGTTGCAGAGGTTGGTGGGATAGGGTCAGAGCAAAGAGTGAAAGCTCCTAAGAGTGGAGTAGAAGCAGCTGGCTCCAGCAATCCTGGCCTGCATCGTGGCTAGCAACAGGGCATCTGTTACAGTGACAGTGGGAACTTCCACCAGGGGGTTGAGAATGACTGACTAACCCTGGCTCAGGTAGAAGGGTCACATCCAGCTTATCCTATGTCCCATTGGTACGAAGCAGGTGATGCCAATCTCCATTGTTTCTCCTTCCTCTTCCCTTGGTCCCTACTGCAGGTTTCTAATGGGCGCATCCTGTGGTGGCGGAAACATGAAGGTGGATGACGCGGCCTACGAGAGCATGGGCCTTCGCCCACGGCATGCTTACTCCATATTGGACGTACGGGACGTGCAAGGCTTCAGGTGACGTATCAGAGACATTCAGGCAACCTCTCTGCATGCTCAGGGGCAACCAGCACGGGTTCATCAGCGGCAGGTCATGTCAGACCAACCTGGTGGCCTTCTACGATCAGGTCACTAAATCATTGGATGCAGGGGTAGCAGTGGATATAGTCTTCCTGGACTTCCGGAAGGCTTTCGACACTGTCTCTCACCCTGTTCTCATTAGGAAACTGGGGGACTGTGGCGTAGACACCCACACAGGGGTCGCCAACTGGCTAGAGAGCCGCACCCAGAGGGTGGTAGTGGATGGGTCCTTCTCGGCCTGGAAGGACGTGGGCAGTGGGGTCCCGCAGGGCTCGGTCCTCAGGCCTGCCCTGTTCAACATCTTCATCAGTGATTTGGGTGAGGGGGTGCAAAGCACCCTGTTCAAATTTGCTGATGATACCAAGATGTGGGGGGATGTGGGCACAATAGAAGGGAGCAACAGGCTACAGTCAGACCTTGACAGGTTACAAGGATGGGCGGAGGAGAACAGGATGGGGTTCAACACAGACAAGTGCAAGGTGATGCACCTGGGGAGGAACAACCGGCACCATACCTACAGGCTGGGGAACTCCCCTCTTGTCAGCACAGAAGTGGAAAAGGATCTTGGAGTCATTATTGACTCCAAGATGAACATGGCTCGGCAGTGTAGGGAGGCGGCTAGGAAGGCCAACTGTACCTTGTCGTGCATCCACAGATGCATTTCAAGCAGGACCAAGGAGGTGATCCTCCCCCTCTATGCGGCACTGGTCAGGCCGCAGCTGGAGTACTGCATCCAGTTCTGGGAGCCGCACTTTAAGAGGGATGTGGACAGCATCGAGAGGGTCCAGAGGAGGGCCACTCGCATGATCAAGGGACAGCAGGGCAGGTCCTATGAGGAAAGGTTACGGGACCTGAACCTGTTCAGCCTCCAGAAGAGAAGGCTGAGGGGGGATCTTGTGGCCTGCTATAAACTAGTCAGGGGGGATCAACAGGCACTGGGGGAGTCCCTGTTCCCCCGAGCGCCGCCAGGAGTGACCAGGAATAATGGTCACAAGCTGACGGAGGGAAGGTTTAAGTTGGACATCAGGAGGCGCTACTTCACGGTCAGGGCGGCTAGGGTCTGGAATCAGCTTCCAAGTGAGGTGGTGCAGGCTCCCACCCTGGGGGTTTTTAAGAGGAGGTTAGATGACCATCTTGCTGGGGTCGTTTGACCCCCAGTACTCTTTCCTGCCATGGCAGGGGGTCGGACTAGATGATCTGCCCAGGTCCCTTCTGACCCTAGAAACTATGAAACTATGAAACTATCTCCAGGGTGTGGGGGCCAAGTCCCCAAGCAGGGCAGGGTCAGCCTGCTGTTGGGACAGGAGAGTTAGAGACTTCATCAGTAGCCGTGCACTGTGGCAAGGGTACATGAGAGAGCCAGGCTGTGGCTGGGAACAAGCTGTCAATGTTGAGGCCATCTGGAATCCTGCAGAAAAGAGAAGGGGGTATCAGGAGGCTGTGGGTAGGATGCTGAAATAAGGGAGAATCCATGCTGAACTGGATGCTGGAGGTTCCATCCCCTTTTAACTGGGACACCCAGGGACCCCAGGAAACCAGTCGCTAGGTCTCCCCTCCATGTGGCAGCAGATGCTTTACTGCATGTCTTGGGGTTGCACAAGTTTGTTTGCACCGTGATGCACTGCTGAGTCACCAGGGCAGCCTCCTGCCCCCCTGGCAATTAGCTGGGCCAGAGTCAGTGAAACCAGCCCCTTTGATCTTTCAGGGTGAGGGGAGAAGGAACCCATGGTAGGTTTTCTCACATGGCCTCCCTGAGGGGCAGCGTAATGCAGATGCTTTTGCTGAGGTTGTTCAGGCCTGGGGATGGAGCTGGACGCATCCGATGCATTGTCCTTGTCACCATTCAGGGCACTGTGGCAGGTGTTGTGTCTAGAGGCTTGCTTTCAGTGACTGCAGCTTGGGTCACTGTTAAAGTGTTTGCTGTGATGCATTCATCCAAAACACTCCACTGCTTGGCTCTTTGGGGCCAGTGGCCTCTCCAGAGCTGAGATTTCAGACTGTGTGTGGAAGCCCAGGGCTGGACCAGTGGAGTGCTGCAGTGTGGGATCCTAGTGTGCTGGCAGAAGGGCTTGGGGAGGGTTGCACAGCCCTTGCCTGTACTGGGCCAGGCCAGGCTTTAGGCCCTGTGGTTCCCAGGACTCTGCCTGTTGTCAAGGCTCCATCTCCTGGGTGATGAACAGGCCCTGGGGCTCACAGCTGCCCCTCATCCAGTACGAGTGCATCCCTCCCAATTCCACATGTTTGTGCTTCTGCCCTGCCAGGCTCCTACGGCTCCGTAACCCTTGGGGCCGTTTCTCCTGGAATGGTGACTGGTCCGACGAGTGGCCTCACTGGCCAACACACCTGCGACATGATCTGATGCCGCACGGGAGCAGCGAGGGCGTCTTCTGGATGGAGTACAGCGATTTCGTCAGGTAACACAGGGCAGAAAGGCACCCCTTATGCCAGCACCTGGGCCCTTCTCAGCTGACCGGACTCAGCATTGCTATCCCTGTCACTGTCTTAGATCAGTCTGTGGGGAAGTGGGAGTATGGTGAGCTAAGCCACACCAGGGCAGTGCATGGGGCCCTTTGTACTGCTTTCTGCTCACCCATGTTGCCTCAGGCTATCACCAAGCTGGACCTAATGCTTTAAGCAGGGCCGGAGACGAGCAGCATGTGGGAAGGAGCTTTGTAGAGATGGGCTCCGGCAGGTGCAATGCTGGCGATTCCTGGGCATGTGCTGCCAATCATGTGGGGGAACACTGTCATTCCCATCAGTAGCTGGGTCTGTTGCAGTCTGTAAGCAGGTGGTATGGGGCTCTGTGTAGGGCTGGGGGAGAGGAGGGCTCCTGTTGTATGACTTGGTAGAGGCTCCCTGGGCTGTGCCTCCAGGATCGCTCTTCTCTAAATGCGAAGCTCTGGTGCCACCTAGTGCCAGTTGGCTCACTGCTGCCTCGAGGAAGAGGAGCCCTCTCCCTTCTCCACCCCTGTGGGATCCTTTGGGGACCCCTGGCAAGAGGAGGGGCTGCACAGGTTTGGGGTAGTGGCTCTTAATTGCCCTTCCTGCACACCTGAGTGCTGCTCTCCTCCTTTTCCCTTTCTCAGTCTCTTCCACACTCACTCTTT
>NW_005842831.1:143154-163004 GCF_000455745.1 Alligator sinensis
GCCCTTGGGTTTCTCCCACACCAACAGGTACTGGCACATTTTGGTCACAGGTGGGTTCTGCCATCATTGAGTGCTTACTGGCCAGGCCACTGGAGGCACATTGAGCTTTCCACACCACAGCAGCTCTCTGGAGCCCTGTAAGTGCTTAGCTTAGTTCTAGGGGTGCCCCGGGCTGAGCCCAGTGGTCTTTCCATTCATGCCTGAGATATCTAGCCGTTGACCAACCCTCCTGCCAAAGCCTGAAACAAAGCTTTACTGAAACAAGGGGTGCAAGCTTCCCCTTCCAGGCACCCCCCATTGTCCCCAAAAAAGCTTGTCTGAGGGCTTTGCTTTGGGAATGGCATCCAGCATGGCCAGCGTGGGGACAGGGTTGGGATTTTGTCAGGTGGGTTTGGCACTGCTGGTGCTGCTGGTGCCATTGCTTGGGTCAACAGTAATGTCCGTCCCCTGCCCACAGGTATTTCGATTCAGTGGACATCTGTAAGCTGCATTCAGACTGGCATGAGGTTCGAGTGCAGGGCACCTTCCCCAACAAGGCCAGCGGGCCTGTCACAGTGACCTCGCTGACAGTGCTGGAGCGTGCCACACTGGAGTTTGCCCTTTTCCAGGAGGGCAGCAGGTGAGCCAGGAAACAGGGCCTGGCAGCTATGCCTGCCCTACAATCTAGCCACAAGCGAGCAGAGAGCAGATTTAGATTGGACATTAGGAAGAACTTCTTCACAGTTCGAGTGGCCAAGGTATGGAACGGGCTCCCAAGGGAGGTGGTGCTCCCCCCTACCCTGGGGGTCTTCAAGAGGAGGTTAGATGAGTATCTAGCTGGGGTCATCTAGACCCAGCACTCTTTTCTGCTTATGCAGGGGGTCGGACTCGATGATCTATTGAGGTCCCTTCCGACCCTAACATCTATGAATCTATGAATCAGCCAGACACCTGCAGCGGGCAGAATGGGCCACGGGCTAAGGCATCATGCCAGAAATCAGGAGTCCTGCACTTCATTCCCAGGCTCCTTTGGCAAGGCACTGCCCCCCTCTATGCCTCAGTTGCTCCACCAGCAAACAGAATTACAGTCTTACCTGCTTCTTTGGGCAGAAAGACTTTTGGGATTCTTTTGCAGGAGGGGCTGGTTACAGGCAGCTGCCATTCCTCTCCCAAGTGTCTGGAGCAGCCCAGGTATGAGACCAGTCTCAGCTGGCCTTATTTGGTGTACAGGCTTGTGAAGCAATGGGAGAAGCAGTTCTGCTCTGAGCCTACAACCCCTCCAATGTCACGTGGCAACAGGGCCTGAAATGCCTCTGCAGAGCTTATCCAGGCTTTGCCATCAGGTGGGTTAAGCCCATGGTTTACAAAGAGCAGCCCCATTCTTTCCCTGCCACAACGAAATTATAGGATCATAGGAAAGTAGGGCTGGAAGGGACCTCACAAGATCATTTGTCATAGCCCCTTGCTCAAGGTAGGATCATCCCTGACTAAACCATCCGAGGCAAGTGTCTGTGTAATTTGCTTTTGAAAGCTTCCAAGGATGGAGATTCCACAGTTTCTCTAGGTAGCCTGTTCCAATGCTTGACAACCCTCATAGTCAGAAAGTTCATTTTAATCTCAAACCTAAATCTCCCCTGCTGCAGCTTGAGGCCATTGCTCTTAGTCCTGTCCCCTACAGCCACAGAGAAAAGCCTATCTCCATTCTCTCTGTAGTCACCCTTCTGGTATTTGAAGACAGTTATCAAATCCCCCCTCAGTCTTCTCTTCAGACTAAATTACCCTAGCTCTTTCAGCCTTTCTTCATAAGTCTTGCCTCTGAAACCCCTAATCATTTTTGTTGTGCTGCACTGGATTCTTTCTAAACTGTCCACATCCTTATTGAAGTATGGGGTCCAAAACTGGACACAGTAGCTGGTTGAGGCCTCACCAGTGCTGAATAGAGTGAACAGATCACTTCCCTTGATTTGCAAATGACATTACTATTAATACAACCCAGGATGCTGTTAACTTTTTTTGCAATAAGAGCATACTGTTGGCTCATATTTATTTTATGGTCTACTGTAACCCTGAGGTCCTTCCCTGCAGTACTGCAGTTTACCCATTTACTCTCCAGTCTCTATTTTGTGCATGCAATTACTGTCCCAAGTGCTGGACCTTGCACCTGTCCTTGTTGAATCTCATCTGATTGCTGCCCAAGGGCAGAGGAGGCCGGGGCATGGATCACACCTGAGCTGTTCCCACCTTGCAGGCGCTCTGACATGATGGACAGCCATTTGCTAGACCTGTGCATCATGGTGTTCCGGGCCACATTCACCAGTGGGAACAAGCTGAGCCTGGGCCGGCTGATGGCGCACAGCAAGCGGGCAGTGAAGAAGTTTGTGAACTGTGATGTCATGCTGGAGCCTGGCGAGTATGCAGTTGTGTGCTGTGCCTTCAACCACTGGAACACAGCCTCCGCCCAGGGTGAGGCACGTGGCCAGTTGCAGTGGCCGGCTCAGGGTGGAGGAGCATGGGGTTGGGAGAGTGAGACCAGCAGACATCACATTCAGGAGGGGAGGGGAGTAGCTAGGGGGTGTAACTGGCTACCAGGGAATCCAACTTAATTTATTACCTGTCTCCTGTCCAGCAGGTTGGCCTGGAGGGTTGCCCTGGGAAGCTACAGCACATGGGTTCAGCCAGGCAGTGATCAGAGAATCTCAGGCTCCCCACTCCCTGGGTCTGTGGCCAGTGCGAGGGGTGGGGAGGTGGCTCTGCGATTTTGCTGGAGGGAGATGGCCAGGCCTGTAGGAAGCCCACTGTGCTTTGCCAGTCTGCTCCCCTCTGGGCAGAGAGCTCTCTTCCTCATCCAGGTCCCCCATCCCACAGGTGTTGGCCAGCTAGGCTGGTATCCTTGCCATTCCCCCGGTTTGCCACTGCAGACACGATTTGGGCATCAGGATTCCTGGGCTCTATCCTTGGTTCTGCTACTGATTTCACTATGTGACCTGGGTCAAGTTATGTCATCCCATGGTACCTCAGTTTCTGCCTTTGTGCAGTGGTGTTAGCAAGGCCTTGCTTCTGGTGCTGAGAGAGGTGACTCATCGGTGTCTGCAGGCCTCTGAGGAGCTGGAGCAGGGGGTGTGCAGTGCCAGGGGAGCAGGGTGCCCTGTGCAGCAGGCCCACTATCTGGAGGCGGCGTTAGTGTGGCAGCAGTTAACAGGAATCCCAGAGATGATCCCAGGAAGTGCGCCCCCCGAATCCATCTGTGTCTCCCCAGTCTCTAGCCCCACCAGCAGCAGCGGGCGCCCCCCAACCGACTACTCCAGCTACATCCTGGCCATCTACAGCTCCCGCCTGGTGATGGTGGAGCAGATTGAAGCACAGCCCACCACGCTGGCCGATGCCATCATCCTGCTGACAGAGAACAAGGGCGAACGGCATGAGGTAGGTAATGCCTACCTGAGCCCCAGGGTGGGAGAGGGTTGCAGCTGAGCCAGGGCACCCCACAGAAGCACTTTGCTGTGGGGCAGGAAAGCCATGTCCTGGGGTACCGTTGGTCTGGGCTGGGTGCCTCTGTCCCTGCCATATCACCAGCAGGGCAGGCATGCACCTCCCTAGGGCACCACTAGATGGCACTGATGGACCAGCCTGTGTCACCTGTGTGAGACCAGAGCTGTAGAAACCTGAGACCTCTGGGGTCACTGAATGCAGCCCCTGCATAGCTGAAGACTGCTGGCTTTGCCCCTTCTTCTCCCTGTCTTGCTGACCCAGTCACCACTCCAGTGTCCCCTACTGTCCCTGATCCCTCAGCTAAGGGGCCTGCCTCTGTTTGAGGAAAACCAGACCCTTCTATGTCAGGCAAAACCCTTGAAAGGTTCTTTGTAGTACAACTCACCCCCTGCTTCAGCCTCAGCCTGGGGTGTCATGAGCAGGATGGTGCAGTGGATTTTCTGTCTTCTGCAGGTACAGCTCAGTGGGATGCCCAGGGTGCCCCAGCCAGGGGGTGGCAGTTGGCAGGAGGCCATATGCCCCTAGGGTGGAGGCAGCTCAGGCTTCTGGAGATGTGGGCAGGGCACCCAGACAGCAGTGAGAGGGAAAGTGAGCAGGCTTAGTCTTGGGAAGCAGCAAGCATGGGAAATGGAGTGCACAGGACAGTGCTGGGCCCCAGAAGTGTCCATCTGTCCAACCCTGTGTTCTGAGGAGGGTCAGGCCCTGAGTTGGTGCACTGAGTGCAGGGCTGATGCCTTGGGTGCCACCGGGGTGCCAGGAGTTCCCTGGAGCAGGCATTATGACCACGAAGGTGTCAGGGGAGAGTACCTGACCAAGTAGGTGCCTCACAATTGGCTTTGTGTAGTGGAAGGTTCACCCTTGTCTGCTTGCAGACAGGACTCCCTACAAGAGCCTCCTCCATAGCTTGCTCCTACAGCCATATGGCTGAGGGCAAGTGAAACTCAGGGGCATCCAAACCCCAAGTCTCTAGGCTTGGGCCTGCACGTAGGATGCCTTCCAAGGGATTTGGATGTATCTGAAGCCCTGGGCTGGGGTGGAGGATACTTGCCAGTAGCAGGGCTACATATGATTCTTGAATCATTCAAACAGATTTGGACCTGATCTGGCTAATTTGTCCTGGGACACAAAAAAAAATTGCTTAAAAAGAAAAAAAGGTATCAGCCTTCCCCATTGCAGTTCTGAGCCTGGCACTGCGAGCCAGCCCAGCTGTGGTGCTCCGGTCATGCAGTGGGGGAGGGGAGCTGTGTACCTGACTGCAGGTTTGCTCTTGGCAGGGCCGTGAGGGGATGACCTGCTACTACCTGACGCACGGCTGGGCAGGGCTCATTGTGGTGGTGGAGAACCGGCACCCCAAGTCCTACCTGCATGTCCAGTGCGACTGCACAGACAGCTTCAATGTGGTGTCCACGCGGGGCAGCCTGAAGACCCAGGACAGTGTGCCACCTCTGCACCGGTGAGAGAGCATGGGGGGCCTGTAGGGCAGGGGTGGGGTGGAGAAAACCACAGAGACTGCCAGAGGTGGGGCCATGGGCCACAAACTCCCATGAAGCAACAGAGTCCTGTGCCAATGTTCTGGTCAGAGGCCAACCCACGGGGCCCAGCCCAGCTGGAGAAACCACCCCATCCTGCCAACACCCTGGCCAAGGAATCCCCACAGAGGCAGAGCCTGGTGAGGGAGTCCACATGACTGTGTCCCCTTGCCCCCAGCATCAGGTTTGGGGTGCCCCTGCCAGACCAGGCACTAACTCCTCTTTCCTCGCAGGCAAGTGCTGGTGATCCTCTCCCAGCTGGAAGGCAACGCTGGGTTCTCCATCACCCACCGCCTGGCGCACCGCAAAGCCACCCAAGCCTTTCTTAATGACTGGATGTCTACAAAAGGGACCCACAACCCACTGCTCACACCTGAGGTGGCTGGGCTGCACGGACCCCGGCCACTATGACAAATGGCCCAGCCTTCCCCACCCTTCTTCTGCTTCTGCCTTTTTGCTTTAATCAAGTTCCTGGCCCCTTTGGCTTCAGGCTTCTTCCCCAGCTGGCATTACTGAGCCACTGCAGGGGTGGAGGCAGGAGCGCGAGCCTCATGCCAAGCGCCTTGCCTCATGCCTGCTCTACTTCCATGGGGTGGGCTGGGGCTAAGGAGGACTCAGGACCCCCCTGGCTTCCTCCCTGTCTCTGCACACCCCTTCTTCCTCACCAACTCACGCACTTTACAAGGAGCCGTCAGGAGTGCGGGAGCAACAGCGTGGCTTGAATCATGGCAATCTCAGGATCTGGGCCCTCCCCACTGGAGTCCAGGGCCTCTCATCCCCTTCTCCACCCCTTCTCATGGGAAGGATCGCTGCCGCTCACCAGGAAGAAGTCTGGGCACCTTGGCAAGACTTGGAGAGGGGAGTGGGTAGGACAGGTCCCTCCCCTCCCCCATGGCATGCTCAGGACTCAGCCCCCTTCCCTAGTGTCAGAACCCTAAGGCTGTGAAAAATATACCTCTGACCAACTTTTGTCCATCTGTGTGAACCCCAGTGCCCAGCTGGTATTGCTGTGCAAGAGATCAGCTGGGTGCCACTCTAAAGTAGGGTTACCAAGGCTGAATTGGTCCTGCAGAGCTGACTGGAGTGTTGGACATCCCAAGAGGCTGGGGAATGTGGGCTGGAGCTGTGTCAGGGTCACGGGGAAGTGGGAGGGTGTGGAATGGATGCGGGGGGAGGTTGCTGCAGCTGTGTATGTGTGGTATTGCCCTCCCCAGCCAGGCTTGTGGAATAGGAGGGCATCAGTCCTTCTGTCTAGGGCTGGCAGGCTGGTGGCTGAGGGCAGGGACAAAGCGCTCAGGCTGGGATTGAACACACCCAGTGTGATAGAAGATACTGGGAAGCTCCTTTTTCCCCAAACAGCTGTGCCCTGCAGCTGGGGCCTTCTGCCTCAAAGGCTTGTGGAACTTGTAGTTCTCTTGTCCCCTAGCCACGATCTGTATCCTTGGAGGCAACTTCTTCGTAGTGGGCAGGAGTTGGAGGCTGCTTGTTACTGCTGGGAAGGCAGCTGATTCACAGCATCTTGTACCAAAAATCGCATCGAGCAGCCCTTTCCTCTGTTGTGCTGTGGGCTATGGGGCAGATGAGGGGCTCCTGCCTCTTGGAGTGTGGGGTGGCCCGCCTCCAGCCCAGTGCCAGCAAGGGCACTTCAACTCATTACTATGCAACTGTGGCCACCAAGCACAGCACTAGGAGAGAAGCCACGAGCCCTGAGCTGGAGAACCACTGCCCCCATTCACACGCCCTGCTTCCTCTGGCTCCTCCATATCTGGCCTCAGCCCCAGGTGGGGGGGATAAGGGTTCCTTCCAAGCACTGCTGGGCCTCTGCTCCCTGGTGGCTGAGTTGCATTCACCTGCCAGGTAAAAGCAGTCTGGGAATGGGGCCAGTGTGAGAGCCCAGTTGCAAAGGCCCAGTACAGGGCTTGGGCTCTCCAGGGCTGTTGATGCCAGCCTGGGTCAGTGGGTGTGGGGCAGAGGGATGCAGGTACAGGGTAGCGGGTACAGGGTTTCCAGCCAGCATGTGGGGCTCAGACACAGGGTTGGGGGTTGCAGTTTTCCCAGGTCTCAGGGCCTGGACTCAGCCCCAGTTTAACACATTGCTGTGCACTGTTCTAGATGTGTTTTGTATAATCGCTTTGAGGAGTCAGCGGGATCTAGCTCAATCTGCCAGTGCTTTGCTGACAGATCTAGTCCCTCCCAGGCCCCCTTCCCCCTGAGGTAAACCTTGCACCTGCCAGCAGGGCCAGACATCTGCCCAGGCAGGACCTGGGCTCTGTGAGGCAGGAGCGTTGTGAGCCCAATGGGAGCAGAGGCCGAGGTTCACTGGGTGGGAGAAAAGCCAGCAGTACAGGCAGTTCCTGTGGGCTAAATCCTGCTCCCATGGAAGTGAATGGACCTCAGGGGCTGCTGGGGGTGCAGCCTGCTGGTGAAATGTACCCAGCCAGGGGGCCCATGCTGCCACCTCTTTGTCCAGCTGGGTCCTATGCACATGCTGTCAGTGACGGGGTGGACCTATTCCTGCCTGGGATGGGATGGATGGGAGCCCCTCACCATTCACATGGAACGGAGGAGTGGGGAGGGTGTCTGTGCAGTGCACAGGGCATGGCTAAATGGGGCCATGCCTCTCCCCTATAACACAAGTCCTTTGGCATTAAAATCTTGGGGGGTTGCAGTTCTTATTTAAGCTTTGCTGTAACCTCCACTCGGGCTCCTGGGAAATGCAGGAGGTCACTTGGGCAGGGCAGGGCTGGAAGCCCTTGTAAGGAGAGGCAGGTCAGTTTTGCTCTCTGTTCTTTCCTTCCTTCAGTCTGATTTCTGCAGAGGTCCTGAGCTCCTGCCCCTGCTCTCAGTCCCCAGGCAGGCAGCCAGGTGCCCTGGGCCCTGGCTTGCTTGCATCAAGGGATTCCCTATAGGACTGTGTAAGAGGCTGAGGCCTGCACAGTTGGGTCCCAGGCTGCTTGCACCCCATGGGTCTCCCCCAAACCAGCGCTCTCTCCCGTGAGATGGCAGCTCCATCACTCTACTTTGGAGACCAGGCTGGGGGCAGGCTGATGTTCTTATGGGCATGGGCAGGGGCTGCCAGTGCCAAGGTTTTATTCTGCCCTTCCTTTGGACCCTCAGTTTTGTGTTTCCCCTCTATATGCCTCAGTTCTGTGGCAAGCACAGGGCACATCTCCCCGTCCTCTTGTGTTCACCCCCACCTCCTGCTCACTGGGATGGGGGTGACTCAGACTGGGGGTGCCCTGTGAGGAGTCCTCCTCCTACATCTGTCTGTTGCCCCTCGGGCCCTGCTGGTCCCTAGGAAACAGGGACCGGCCGAGCCAAGCTGTGTTTGTACTTTTCTTTGTCAGCCTGTCTTCTCCCCTTCCCCACTTGGATATTTTTTGTCCTTTTTTTCTCTCTGGTTCTGTCATTCTCCTTCTGAGCTGTGAATATTTTTAACCCTGTAAATACTGTCCAGCCCTTATGAAACATAGGCTATTTTATCAATTGTAAATCAAATCCGTAATCCCTGTATGATATGAATTATCCATGGATGGTTTTCAAACTCAGGTTCCGATGGACCAAATAAAGTTTTGTTTTTTAATTAATCCCCAGCTTAATTCTCTTTTTTGTTGAATGCTTTGGATCAGACAAGAAGTCCCAGAAGCTTGGCACTGTGGGACCAGGGCAGTGAAATCATACAGGTTCAGAGAAGACTGACCTGTGGAACCGGCTGCTGCAAGATGTCCCTGAAGTCAAGAACGGAGCAGGGGTTGGGCTGTTATGTGGAGGAACAGCAACCAGAGCTAACAGCATGTTGAATAATGACTTAAGATGCTGTTGAGTCTGAGCTTCAAGGCATGAGTCATCCTGTAGCTGCTGGGGATCAGAAGGGACCTTTCCTTGGGTGAGTTTATCCTGTACTTACTAACATGGGCGTTCTCCTCCCTGGCTGTAAGGTGGGAGATTGGATGCCGACATAGACAGACTCTCAGCCTGATCCCTTTTGGCAACTCCTGCACAACACTCACTGCTTCATCCAGCTCAGTTTCTCCAGACCCTCTGTTCTGCAAGCTAGTTTGCAACCCCAGGCCCCACATGGGAAACCTGACTGGGTAGGGGCTCTTCAGGCAAGTTCTGTTCCCTCTCTGTGCTTATCTGTGCCCGGAGGGTGGTGACAGTTTTGTAAAGAGCTGCCACTTCTAGTGATGAAGTGGTACATGCATACTCTGCAGTACTGTCACTGCCCTGGACTCCAGGGTCTCTCAGATCCCTTCAGCCCAAAAGCACCGACCTCTGTCACAGGAGTGAACAGCTGCCAACTGGCACAGCAGGAGATGAGGCCAGTTCTGCCCACTGGAGGGCAGCAGTAACCAGCAGCATCTTGCTTGGGCTACTAACTGCCCTGATAGCTGCTTCCTTTAACCCTTGAAGGACCGCAGACCTGCTGCCTCCTTCTTTGCCATCCCTTGGCCAGCAGGATCAGTCCAAGGAGGGAGCTGGCAACATGATGCATCCCAGAGAGGTCCTGGTTATGCCACAGCAGGTTGTCACAGCTTTGCACCATGCTTCTCTTGGCTCAGGAGCAGGGAGGTTTGCACTGGTCCTGACAGCAGAGGGGATGCAATGTGCTGTGCAGGTCATAGCCAGGGGTACAGACAAGCACTGTGAAGGGTGCGCTGTGTGGGGCCCAGTACTTCCAAACTTCTTGGCTTGGGAGATTGTACCTTGGAGGAGGCTAAGTAGCTGCAGCCAACACCTCCTGGCTCCTGGCAGCTTCTCTGCCTGGCAGGGTCCCCAGCAGTGCAAGGGGGCATAGTGCAGTAGTTCAATCCACCCAGGTCTGAACTGGGCCCAAAGTGCATTAAAAACTAACCTTTTTCTTTTAGAGATAGCGACTGTGTATACATGTGTGCATATATGCATATGTGTGTGCATACATGTGTATGTATATAAATAAAACATTAACTCTTCCTAAGTAGCCAAGTCCTGACTGGAGGGGGACACATTAATGCCAGTATACAAAAGCCCCCATGGCTGTGAATGTCTCTCATTCCTAGCTGCCCTGAGTCACTGGGAGACATCCAGCGCATCCAGGAAGAAAATTTATCCTGGAAAAACCAGTAGCCCCTGAACCTGTGCCTCTTCTGGGCTGCTTGTGAAGAGCTTCGTACACTGTATGCACGGATGAGGAGAGCCAGCAGGGGTAACAAACCCCAAGGGCCAGTGCCAGCTTGGGCCTGATTTGCCTTTCCCTGCCTGCTGGGATGCTCTTGAGCTGCACCTTTGACTTTAGAGATGCTTGGCACATGCCCCCATCCCACAGCACTCAGATGCTGCAGAGACCAAAGCCAGGCAGATGTTACTGGTCCAGCCAGCACCCCCCTGTGTGCTGTGATGGCGGATGGATATGGGACTACTGGACAGTTTGGGGGCAGGCTGGGGTAAAAATGACGGTGTAGCTGCCAGTGCAGGGGGACTTGCTCCTCTCCCAGTGCCCCTGCTCCTGCAGACAGCATGGCATTGTGGCTGGCCAGTGCACTGCAGTGCCCCTACTTAGCCCTTGTGCTCAACTGGCAAGGGACAGAGCAAGGGAAAGCAAGGGACAGAGGCATAATTGTTTGCTCCCAATCCCCCAAGATTATGTGGGGTGGTTGATGCAGCATGTCAGCCATGAGGCAGGATGGCTCCCAGCTGAGAGCACTACCTTCTGCTATGAGAGCTGGGCCAGCAGGTAAGTCCCTCTGTCTGTCTCCACAGGGTGGTTGTGCCTGCCCTCCCTGGGGCCCAGAGCCTGGGCACAGCCTGGCAGTGGCTTGCTGTTCATATCCCTGGACACAGCAAGGGAGGAGCCTGCAGGGCGCAGCTCTGGCACTGGGGGGTGCTGCTGCACTAGGCTGGGAGGCTCTGTGGCCCCTTTGGCTGGTTGGAGATTTCTTTGCTCTTTAGTTTTGGGAGCTGTTTTAAACCCCCTTAGGTGGGGGGGTTACATGAAATGTCACTGTGCAGTTGATTTATTACTGCACAGTAAGCATCTCGGTGCTTACATGTGCACCCCTATTTAGGGCACAGGAAATGAAACTCCATAGCAGGGTAGGACTTGGACTGCTGCGGCGTTTTTTCATGCTCAGCAACGCATATGTAGATGCTAACAGGGCTGGCTGGGGCATGAGCATGCTTCAGTGCAGAGACTGCCTGCCAGCTAGCCCCACCCACGTGGAAGTACCCTCATGCCCCAGCCAGCCCCTCCGCAGCACATTGAGCTGAGCTGGAGCAGCCCTGGGCCGGCAGGCTGACCCCCTGCACCCCCTGCCAGCTGAGACTGCTGTGACCCAGTTCAATGTGCTGTGATCTGGGCATACATGTAAACCATGTGCCTGGGAGCTTCCCAGGAGCAATAAACTGGGGAGCAATAAGCCTGGGTGGGGGCAATGCTGGGGATGTGCACAGGTTGCTGCCCTAACCTGAGTCTGTGTTGTTGCATCTCTGCTGCTTAGGTGCCCCACCACAGTGAGGTCTGAGCTAGGGCAGGCCCCAGTGACCTCCCTCCCTGGCTGCTGTATAGACACAGCTGCAGCTTGCCAGCCTGGTGCTTTGGAGTTAACTGCTGCTGTCTCCTCAGCCTTGGCCCAGATGCAGCTCTGGGGATAGTCACCCTGCAATCCCATGTAGAAGGGGCATGGCACAGATCCGCAGGCAGGAGGGCAGGGAGGTGAGGGCTGTTCTCACTTAGTGCCGCACTGCATTTGTCAGCTTGTCAACTGGGGCCCTAACAGCACCTCAGCAGCCATCTGGTGCTAAGTGCAGCATGTTCAGGGCACGGAAGGGGGGGAGGGGACTTGACTGCTTTGATATCTAGGGCTCTCTTAGAGGCTGAAACATTCTCATATCTATCTCCAGAACAATGCCTACCACAACAGGCCAGGCACAAGGGCCACCATCCCTCCCCCCACCTCAGCCCAGCCATGTGAAGTGAGCCATGCTGCAGCCAGGGCCTCTCAGTACCTGCCCCTGCCAGTGTCTTCAACACTTCTGATTTCAACCACTTCAGTTGCAAATGGAGTTGGTGCTACATTGAGGGAGTACATTTCTCCTCTAGCACTGACAGTGCTGGGAGCCACAACTTCATTACAAAGCTGGGGCTGGGTGGAAGGATGCTGGCAACTTGTTGCAAAGACACTTGAGGTTTAGTTTAATTGCCTGGATTGCAAACAGAGCAATTTTCTGTCGAGGTGAATATATTTTTTGACCATAGATTTAATAGATTTCATAGACATCAGGGCTGGAAGGGACCTTGGAAGATCATCGAGTCCAGCCCCCCGCCCAAAGGGCAGGAAGTCAGCTGGGGTCATAGGATCCCAGCAAGATAAGCATCCAGTTTCATCTTGAAGGTGTTCAATGAAGGCGCTTGAACCACCTCCGGTGGCAGGCTGTTCCAGACCTTGGGGGCTCGGACAGTAAAGACATTCTTCCTTATGTCCAGCCTGAAACGATCTTGAAGTAGTTTGTGACCATTCGACCTCGTCATCCCTTGGGGCGCTCTGGTGAACAAACGTTCCCCCAGATGCTGGTGGTCACCCCTGATAAACTTGTAGGTGGCCATCAGATCCCCCCTGAGCCTGCGCTTTTCCAGGCTAAAGAGCCCCAGGGCTCTCAGCCTGTCATCGTAGGGTCTGCTTCCCTGACCTCTGATCATGCGCGTGGCTCTTCTCTGGACTCTCTCAAGCTTCTCCACATCCTTTTTGAATTGTGGAGCCCAAAACTGGACACAGTACTCCAGCTGCGGCCTCACTAAGGCCGAGTACAGGGGGAGAATGACGTCCCGGGATTTGCTTGAGAAGCATCTATGGATGCAAGCCAGATGAGTGAAGACATTTTTTTTCCCACGGACAAGTAACAAGGGCACACCTTGTGTTGTTGCTACTTGTCCCCGGGGAATGCCCATGCTACATGTGGCAGGTTAATGTGGGTGGGCGCATGCACACATGCAAGCACTTGTGCCTGCAGCAGCTCAAATAGAAGCAGTGCAAATTTGAGCCGGGGCTTTTTGCCTCAGAGCACATGCTTGGACATGCACTTTGTTGTGGAGCAAATTGTGCCACTTGGGGCAAAATAACCCTGGATAACCTGCCTGTCTTCTGGTGTGGATGCTTTGCCCCAGAGGTTGGTGTCATCGGCGAACTTGGCCAGTTCTGATCGCTTCTGACTCCAGTGTCCACATCATTAATGAAGATGTTGAACAGTATGGGTCCAAGGACAGAGCCTTGGGGGACCCCACTGGTCACAGGACACCACGATGAGTGACTTCCATCGATTACTACCCTCTGGGTCCGACCCCGGAGCCAATTTTCCAGCCAGCGGATCGTGGAGGACCCAAGGCGACAATTGGCCAGTTTCTCCAAGAGGCGATCATGGGACACCAGATCGAAGGCTTTTTTGAAGTCAAGATATATGACATCAATCTCTTCTCCCTTGTCCAGGTGATAGGTCACCTGGTCGTAGAAGGAAATGAGATTGGTCAAGCAAGACCTACCTGCAACAAACCCGTGCTGGCTATCCCTTAAGATGTTGGCGTCGGCCAGTCCATTAAGGATGGCCTCTTTAATAAACTTTTCTAAGATCTTCCCCGGGATAGAAGTCAGGCTGATGGGCCTATAGTTAGCCGGATCCACTTTCCTCCCTTTCTTATAGATAGGCACCACATTGGCCTTCTTCCAGTCTTCGGGCACGACACCAGAGTGCCAAGAGTTTTCAAAGATCCGTGCTAGAGGCTGGGCTATGATGCTCGCCAGCTCCTTGAGTACCCCGGGGTGAAGATTGTCAGGGCCGGCTGACTTGAAGGTATCCAGCTTCTCAAGATGTTCCTTCAGAAAGTCAGCATTAATGGAGGGCAGGGGATCACCTGCCCTCCATTAACCATGGACCAGTTTGGGCTTGGAAAATATTTGAGTTTTTTTTTTTAATTCTCTTTTTTTCTATTTGCCACTGAAAGGAAAGCAGGGAATCAGAGGGGAAAATGAAGCTGGACTCCATGGCCTGGTCGACCTTTTCCATCCTTCACTCCTTTGGACATCGCATGCTCCTAGGAAGGTCTCTGTCTCTCTCCTGCAGAGCCTGGGCTCTGACACCACCTACCTCCAGCATCTTCCCTCAGGCAGATCTAGCCACACACTCTGCTTTTAGGCAGTGACAAGGACCTTAGAAACCTGGCCCCTTGTTACCTTCAGCCTCCAATTTATGCTAACCGGGGAACCTGTGGCTGTGTTCTGCCCCAGATGTGGTGGAGCTAGGACTTACTGAGAGGGCTTTGCTGTGGGTATACACCTTGGTGCTGCAGGTCCTGCTGCGGTAGAAGAGGTCATGCCAATGCAGCTGGGAGCACTCAGCAAAATGAGGCACCTGCCTCCCCTCATACCAGACAGGCCAGGGTGGGATGGGAAGCTCATCCCTGCTTACTGTGCTGGTGATAACACAACTATGCCCAGCACATGGACCACACAACACTCATGGCTACTCTGGGGGGCTAGGGGCAATACTATTAGCCCCATGGCAGGGACAGGAAAATGGAGGCTGTGAAAGGAGTGTAACTTAGCTTAGGCTAACCCCTAATACTGCAGTATTGTCTGCTTTAGCACATGGAGCATAAATGCCTCCCCCCCAGGCTTTGGTTATTATGCAAGTGACTGGTGCGTATGGGTCTGCAAACCCGGCTTCTACAGGGCTCTACTGGTGATGGACGCTAGGGTGAAGGCGGCATGGGTGGGAGTGACTCAGGTCAAAAGAGAGCTCTTGGAAAAGATTTGGCCCACACCCAAGGGGAGGGGAGGGCTATAAGGCACAAGAGTCAAAAAGGCCATCGAGTGGGCCTACCCAGGCTGAGTTACTTGGGGCCTTATTTCCAGAGGTACTGGGCACCCACACTTTTAGCCAGAGACAATGGGAGTGGCTAATGTATGCAGCTAGCTGGCAGGTGGGGGAGCAGCAGGTAAGTTAGTACTGCTGGGTGGAGGGTCCCAGCTACTGCAGTGCAGGTAGGTGGCAGATGTATTAGCAGGGCTGGGGTGTCCCTGTGTTGGCATTACCAAGGTGCCTCAGCCGCATTAGCAGTGCTGGGGGGGAGGGGAGATGCACCATTGAGGCTATTTTGCAATCAATTATGTGTTCATTTCCAGCCCCAAATAAGCTGGATTTGCCACAGAATCCTCCGGCTGCCATCAAAGCCATAAGAGCTCCCAGCCCCACACACCGCAACACCGTGTGGCCTCTATGGGTCCTGGAGGCAGCAGGGGGCAGCCAGGCCCTGGCCTCCCCATGAGCTCACAAAGGCAAGCTTTCCATCTCAGTGGAGGCAGCAGCCCGCATGTGCCAGCCCCCAGAGCCCTCTTTTGCCTGGGGTGGGCACCTTGAGAGACCAGCACGGGGAGACAGAAGGAGTGAATTTCTGTCTTTCTTAGAGCAACTTGTAATAGATTTTCCAGGCGAAACATCTTTGCATTCAGGAGCCCTGTCACAAGCCATCACAATCAGCCGAAGAGAAACAGATGGAGAGTTAATTTTGGGGGAGGGAGCTCAGGGTAGCAGCTCCTCAGCAAGGGGTTGGCTCTCTTCAGGAAGGGAAATAAAGGAGATGGAGGGACTTGCTTATTTAACCCTTACACTTCCCAGCCTGTCCCATAGGAGCATGTGCCAAAAATACATGGGGGGAACCAGACGGGGCTGCTCACATGCTCCCATAGTTGGTCTCTTGCCCTCCCCCTCCCCGCTGCATCCTCCTGCCCCATGATGTGCTGTGTCTTTGTCTCCCCAGCATGTGAAGCCAGAGCACGAGGTGTGGTTCTTGAGACTGCAGGTTGCAGACAATCCCCAGTGGGTATCCCAGAATGACTAGCACAGCCTGTCCCCACTCAGTGACCAATGGGCTCCTGCAGACATCACAGCCAATGTCCCTCACTCACTGCAGAGCTTTTTTTTGCTCTACCCTGTGTACTGCAGGTGGAAGTTTACAGTGGCTGTAGCAAGAAGCAGTGATGGAGGCTCCGGGGATTGCAGTGGCTGTACCTGGTGTTTGTCATTGGTGATGGGGGTGAAAGCTATAACGTGAACAGGGACAGCTTGAGTCTCCCCCTGGAGCTCCTGAAGTCAGGCGCTCTCCTCACTAGCAGGGCACACCCATCTCCAGTTTCTGTCCACTGAGCTGCATCAGTTGTGGGCATCTACAACGTTCATTCTGAAATACACCACTGGGACCTGTGTCCTCTAGTGTGTCATTAATTCCTGCATGCTACTGACTTAACAAGGTGATGGCAGGGGGTCCTCCATGTCCATCCCCCTCCCCTCCCCCCACAAGGCTTTCTCCTGATTGTAAGCCAGGCTATTAGTAGAGAGAAGGAGAACCGCAGTGCCTCTCGTCCTGCATTCCGCCGATAAATCTGTATTCTCTGTGTCATTTCCAGCCTATGAGACCTTTGCACAGTGTTTGATATATGTTGTCCATGCTCAGTGGTAGATCACTGCTATCCTGACTGGATAAGTAAAATACATGGCACAGGCACAGGAAAGAGGGCTCAGTTATGTTAAAATGCTCAATGCTTTAGGGGCCTACCACCATTTTCATGAGTGCCTGGGGGCTGTGAATTCTCCAATAAGGAATAAGACCAGCTCAGTCCAATCAGCCAGCTCTATATATGCTAATAATCTCTTGGAGGGTGTGGTGATGGGTTTTTTTTACATTGGAGAATGCAAGGCCAAAGGTAGCTACTTCTTTTGGGTTGATTTCCCCCAAGAAACCCGCTGATGGAATAAAACTTAAGGAGGGGAGGGAGGGATGTGGACAGTAGGATTGTTAGAAAGAGTAAAGGAAGAGGGATGGGAGCCAACTGGGTCAGCAGGATGTCAAGCCTGACATGGCAAGAGAGGGATCAACACATGAAGCTGCTGCACAAATCAGTGTGAATGAGGTTCATCCCAATGGGTTCAATGACTCCTTGCAGGCTAATGTGAAGGCAACAGTAGGAAAACCAACCAGAGCATCCTGTCCAGCTACTGCAAAAAGGAAGGCACAGCCAGGACTGGCTGGCTGGGCACTCTTAGGCACTGGAGTTAGAAGTGGACACTGATTTTGAGTGCTCAAATTAAAGCACCTGGCAGAAATGTCTGGTGCCTTGCCTGTCAGCTAAAGCAACTATGGATGTTTGTGGTGGGACAAAAGGGTCACAGTTCTTCTAGGAAGGTCCTCCAGGGGTCAGGGTGTCAAGTTAATGGATCCCTACAACTGTGGGATCCAGTCTTTACAAGTAAGCATGTGTTTGGCAGGCTTGACCTAGTCCTCATTGTTGAAGAGCAGGTCTGTGTCACACATGGTATGGTAACAGGTCCATGTGCATAAGTATCAGGGGAGTTTCACATCAGGGCTGAGGGATAAGGGGCATGGACTGTGTGAGGATACAGACCAGTGGTAGCAAGGGGGTGGTGGATCAGGAGCAAATGCAGAAGTGAATAAGGAGCCCATGACTGGTATAGAAGAGTGCTGGAGACCAGGTTGTTGGGCCATGCCAGAGCTGAGAGGAGGCCAGGACTGGAGTAGCATGAGAGGTGCTGGGTCAGGGCTAAAGAGCAATGACAAGGTCCATGTGGGGCCCAGCACTGGAGCTGGAAGGGGGGTTGCTTTTTAGTGTCTTCTTGATTTATTTGTTGTCATACTTTTACTGAATCTGTGTAAAATGAGATGAGTGCCTTCCCCTCTGAGCTGAGTAGCCACTGCAGCCAGTTGTAGATGTCCTCTAAGAAATGTGGTGGCTGTGGTCAGGCATTCCCTTCTGAGCATCCACTGCTGACCTGATCCATTACCCTGGGAGGTGCGCAGCTGAGACATCATGGAAACACTGTCAAGGCTCATCCAGCCCTCAGACTTCTCCATTCAGGGGGCACTAATGATACTCCCAGGTGTGGCTTTGAGCAGATCAGCCATGACTGCAGGGTGCCAGAAGCAAGGTTGATGGAGTGATGGGGGCACAAGTGGTGTTTGTGTTAAGTCATCCAGTTTAAGGGACAATATCTATATCTAAGGCAGGAGCAGACAAATACTGGAGCTGAACACACGGTGTCAGCAGCAGGGCTTTGGTTTCCTTAACCAGGGGCGGTGGCCTGTGGAGGAGGATTGCTGGGAAGAGATGCATCAGAATGTATGTCCTTGCTCCAAAGTCCAGGAAGAGATGAGAAGTGGATTGGATGAATGTCTGTGGGGGGAGCTAAGTGTGTGACAGCACAAGGGCAATATCATGGTTGGGGGCTGGAGGAGGAGGTAGAGGAGGCTTTTCTGAGCAATGAACAGCAGTATCCAAAGCACAAGCTGTTGTGAAAAAGGAGAACTTGACTACTGAGATATCTACTGGGAAAGCAAGGACGAAAGCCACTAGTAGCCAAAACATACCAGGGAAAGATTCTAAAGCAAATAATCAGACACCTAATTTCTTGGCACCTGTAAAGCAGCCAAATGGATCACTAAGAAGCAATCATTTCCAACCAGCCTAATGCCTTTATCTGGCCAGGTACTTTGCCTGGTCGATAGGGGGGAAATAGTACAACTGGCCCGGCTTGATTTCAATAAGGATTTGACATGCCCCACATGACACTCGTAAGCAAACTAGGAAACTGCGGGCTTCTGATGGGCGTACGAATAGCTGGGAACCTGCTCTCGGAGAGTGTTTCAGAGTGGTCTGCTGTCAGACTGGGAAGAAAGATCTTATGGGGTGTGACAGGTCTGTCCTGGACCCCTTGCTCCTCAGCAGTTTTGTGAATGATTTGGCTGATGGAAGGAGCAGTGTACTAATAAAATAAATGGAGCTGCAGCCTGAAAGAGGCTGCAAGGGGGGGCTGTGAAATCACCTTCAGAAGCTTTTGGGAAGAAGTTAGACCAATGCCTGTCAGGGATGGTCTAGATTTACACACACATGCCTGCTCACACGCATGGACACCTACACAGGCTGAGCGAGAGGCAGGCTCTGGCTGCTCGTCAGGCGCTAGCACCATTTCCTCACTGCCTGCTGGGTTTCCTTCCTCTCACAAGCAGGCCCTGGCATCTCCCTGCCATGCTTTCTGCTTGCCGGCAATGGCTGGGGAGCATGTACAGTTTACACCATTAAGGAGAGCATGGGGAAGTGTCACTGAGCGAGGCCTGTAGCTTTCTCTGCCTCCCTGATTCACTCTGACTATAATGGGAGTTGCTGGTGAATATTTTATGGCTCCCACAGGGCAGATAGAACATATTGTGCATTTTACGCCACAAATCTCCGCCTAGAGACAGAGGGAGGCTTAAAAAGAACAACACCAACACACTCCTGGGGTAGGGGGTGGGGGCGCAGAAGGGGGAGGGGGCACATTAGTGCCTGTATGAATAGAGAGGGTTTGTGAGGAGTCCCTATCGCCTCCCTGCCCACAGCTCCACAGCCTCAGCTTAGCACCCTGAAATGGCTGCTCCTGTGCCAACCACGTGTGATATCCCTTTGCCGACAGCCCTGTGCAACACTCATGGGATCCCTCCTTGTCATGGCATATGCCAGTCCCCTGTGTGCTGCCCATGTCAACCCTGTGTTCTCTCTAGGTGCGGGGTCACTGTGGGCAGGGGTAGGCACCAGCCCAGAAGCTTGCTCCCAGGCAATGCCCAGGGCAGCAGGCAACAACCAGGAGAGTCCTGGCACCATAGCAGGGTCTCTGGGCAGCCTAGCACTCACCAACCAGGGAAGGAGGGCAAGGTGACCAGGGCTTGTGGCATGGCTGTTATAGCCCTTAGTCCCTTCTCGGGTCTGTGCAACACCTCACTCCCAATGCAGCCAACACACAGGGGAGAGTCCTGCAGAGCTGTCCCATGACACATAC
>NW_005842831.1:163035-179852 GCF_000455745.1 Alligator sinensis
CAGCCCAGGTCCAGACCCAGGCCCAGGGTGACCCAGGCATGTGCCAGTTGTCTCCACAGGCAGGTCTTGCCCTTTGCTGTTAAACGCTCCGCAGAGGGCTCAGCTTCTCCCAGGCAGCCCTCCCTGCATGGCTGGCCTGCTGCATGGCCTTGTGCAGCAGGCTAAGTGCTTTGCCCGGGGGCTGCAGGCTGCAAGCCCAGCCAGGCACACACGCAGCCTCCCCAGCTCGGGCTGGCTAAGCTGGGGCCCATCCTCATCAGTGCTGCAGCCCACACAGGGTGCACCCACCAGCAATCATGGGGCACCAGCAATCACATCCTCAGCCTCAGCTGAGGACAGGGCAGCTGGCTCTGCTGCCCCTACAGCTCCTAGCAGGAAAGAGACAGCTTCCCCCTGCCCTCTGCCCTGCCTTGTGCCTGGCTGTCCCTGGCACCCCTTGCCTGGAGACTCTCTGCAGTGAGGGGAACAGGCCCCTTCCTATGGGGGCCCCTCTGCTTGGCCATCCCTTCCCTAGCCCTGTGAAAAGCAAGGGTATCACTGAGGTTTCCACTGCTGGCACCAGGATTGAACCCCTGATACTGTCCAGGATTTGGGTCTCAAGTGCCCAGATCAGCCATGGAGCACACTATATCACATCTCTCCTGGAAGGTGGTGCCAGCAGTGCCCAGCACCCACCTCAGTACCCCCTGGTGTTGCCCAACAGCATCACTCACTCCTCCCACCACAGGGCTACTCAGGGGTGTCCTCCATCTCCTGCCTGAGCATTACACATGTGAACTGTAGCAGCCTCACAGGGCATGTGAGCACTGTCACAGGACAGATAGGGAGATGGTATGTGTGCTCCATGTGTGCATCCCGAACTGGAGCTGCCTCTGAGCACATGTGGAGCAGGTAGGCTGTCTCTCCCTGTGGGGCTCTCCAGCAGAGTCATAGGCAATGCAGACATCCTGGCACTGCCCCTTACCTCCCTTGAGAAACAGTCACAGTCACTTTGGTTGCTGTTTCTGCAGGGTCTTGCTTTGTCTACCCAGGGAGGGCTCAGCAGAAGCCACCAGGCTGGGAAGTACACCCCCAAAATTGGGGAGAGGCCCCCAGAGGCTCGGCCCTGGAACTTAGTTGGTGGTGGTAAGAATCCAGTCACAGGAGCACCAGTGACAGGCACCAGGAGCACCAGTGACTGGCAGGACCAGAGTGGGCAGCACAGGTCTGGAACAAAAAGGAGGGCTAGGATTCAAGTGTGAGGAGCATTGGTGTGGCAAGGTTGGGCTGGCAGGCAGGGGCTGTGTGGAGGACTCGCACAGCCCAAGGAGGGCAGGACAAGGACAAGGCGTGTTTATACCTGGGTGAAACCAGCTGTCTCCCTCCCAGCTGGGGACACACTCCCCCTCCAGCCTGCCTGGGCACTTAGCAGGGAGGGATCCATTAGACACATTGCCAGCAGCTGCCTTGATGAGCTGGAGGCTCCATTAGGGAGAGGGGGAAGCTTGAAGTGAGAATGCAAGCAGCAGGGAAGGAGCACATCCCCCTGGGCTCCAGCACTCCAGGTCTGGCCCTCAGGCCCCACCACTTGGTTCAACAAAGTCCAGCCCCTTCCCCAGCAGTGGGAGCCTCCCATCAACACTGGCACTAGTTCCCACTGGGAGCCAGTGCAGAGCTGAGCATCCAGCCATAAGCCAGGGGTAAGGAGACTTCAGTTCCTTCACTTAAGAAGGAAAGACTCCAAGCCTCAGCTCTCCCCAGCTCTGTTGGAGCCCCTTCTTCCTCACCTCTGCTATCGCAGTGCTTTCCCCCTTCATCCCCAGCTCTGCCAAAGCCCCTCATTCCTGACTTTCAGCTCCTGTTACTCCAGGCCTGGGACCCACATATAGGTCTGACAGTGCCCTTCAGTGCTGCCACACCATCCCTGCTGCACCAGGGCTGCCCCTCTCCACAGCACTCTGCATCTCAGTCTCATCTGCTCCTCCATGACAGGGTGGCATGGCTCAGGACCCAGACAGCCACAGACTGGAAGTGCTGTGTCAATGCCCTTCTCTCCCAGGCAGTAGTGATGGTTCTGGCTCCTCTCCCCCTCTCCCCAACACACCTGATACACTTCACTGCTTACCTGGCAGGCCTGTCCTGCCCTGCCCAGAACATCCTTGCTTGGGTGGCTCAGACTATGCTGTGTGCAGCATGGCTCAGGAGCCCCATTAAGAGACTCAGGTTGAGCAGCACCCTGAGGCCCTTTTCTGCCAAGAGTCGCTTGGAGTAGTGACCTGTTAAAAGAAGAAATTGCCATTCAGCTTAGAGAGCAAAGCCATATACTGGAGGGGGGAGGGGTAGCTTGTGGCGCGAAAGCCCGTGTGTGTGTCTGAGTGCACATGTGTGCATACATGTGGGCATCAGAGACCCATACGTAGGTGGGACATGACAAGAACCCTGCAGTGAAGCTTGTCCCTGCTTCCCAATGGGATTCTCCTAATCATCCCTTGGTGCCATTAACGCTGCGGCCCCCTTGTACCTGTCAAATAAGGAGCTCAGAGCTCTTCATAGGCAGTAATGAGGCCTCCCAGTGGGTACTGTCCATTAGCGCCATCCTCTACTGAGGCTCAGAGAGGTTACAGGGTGCAGCACCTCGCTGCTACAGGGAATGACACATCAGAGATACCTGAGAGGGAGGGATAAGATGGGTGGACAGTCACTTGCCTAAAGCCAGCAGGTCAGTCCAGAAGGACCCACGAGTCCTGACTCACTGCCCTTGAGTCTAACCAGAAGACGCCTTCCCACACTCAGAAGAGAATACAGGATCCTGGATGTTCCTGCCCTGCTCTGACCATTAGACCCCACCTTCCTGGACTGGGACCAGTACCCCAGGGCTCTTCCTGAGGCTGAGATTAGAGTCAGGGAGCCCTGCTGCTCAGTTCTCCATTGCTCTAATCACTGCACCGCCTGTCTGAGCTGGTACAGGGCCCAAGAGGCTAGACTCCCAATCCTCTGAGCTAACCCTGTATGCTCTGATGACCCTGGGACTCCTGACTTCAAGTTGCCCCTTGCCCCTGCATTCCTTCTGCCCTTTCTTGAGCGGGCTGGTGTAGGGCACTGTGCAGATCTGTGTGTCAAAACACTACAAGTGTTAATAGGTGGGGTCTCCTCTCCCTGAGTGACAGCTTGGGGCAGGTACTCTGCTCCCCGGCTTGCCTAGCCCTAGCCTAACAAAAAGGAAAGTATCTAGCAGTGTTTCATCTACAGCCTTGTGTGTTTTAATGAAGCCCTGCTTGCCCTCAGAGCCTGCTCCCCAATTCCCAGTACAGTCAATATAGTCCAGTTGCTGGGCTGGCCGACTCGGTCACTTGTGGCAACAGCTGTTTCCAAGGCAGTGGAGTTTAATGTCACGTTTACATAGCTGGTCACTGGAGCCCATGTGGGGCAGCACAGGTGAGAGGTGAAATGTTCCTTTAAAGTGCCATATCCCATTTCAGAGCCCTGGCTATAGCACTGCCATGGCCTGATCTGGCAGCAGGGAGGATGGGGTAGAGCCATGGTTACAGCATATGGCTGGGTCATATGACAGCTCTACAAAAATCCAGAGCCCCAGTTGGGCTCACAGCTATGTGGGGCTGAGACCCTAAGAGCATTTGGTGGCCTCTAGTGAAGGGGCTTCAGGCAGAGGCCTATGGGTTTGCTGCTGCATTCACTCTGGTTGGAGAAGGTTAGGCTTTTAGCTCTGTTCAAGGCCCTGATGACCCAGCCAGGGAGGTGAAAAGCACAGTCCCCCATGGCAGTCTTGCTGAATGGGTCCTGGGGAGTGACCATGGTGGAACTGGTATGGTTACATGTCAAGCATTGTGACTGAGGGGCCTAAGTATGCAGCTTCAAACCAACCTGGGCTTCCTGTTTAGCTCCTTGTGCTGGTCACATGGCTTTCAGTGCAGGTGCTGATAGGGACCAGGAGGAAGCGCTGGACACTGCTGAGTGGGGCTGGAGGGCTGGTGGGGTGGGATATTGGTTGCCCCTTTAGAACACCTGCATCCCATTGCTCCAGGACTGCTTCATGATAAAGCCATTGCGCCACCCACTTGAGAATGTCAGTGCCCCAAGCCAAGCTCCAGAATCCAACAGGAGGGAGGAGATTATAATAATGCCCAGCTGACAGGTGGGGAAACTGAGGCACAGAGAAGGGGAATGGTCTATAGTTATGGGCAAAGTAGATTCCTGACTCCTTGTCCTTACCCCAAGCATGAGGTCACACAAAGGAGGAATGGAACCTGGGAGTCCTGGCTCTGAGGCCCCTGCTCTTACCACTGGACAGTGCTAGCTGTACTTTGGGTGAACTAGTTCAGTTCCTCATCCACCCCCAGGGCTTCTCTCACATGCTGTTTGTTGGGTTGTGTGCTCACTTTGGACGAGCTTCACATTGTCCCTTCTTCTCCCTTAACCACACTCTGAGACACCCCAGTCTCAGAAACCAAGGCAAATCCCACAGGTGGTTGCATGAGAGCAAGCTCCTCTCCCTCCCCCTTCCCAGTCTGCAACTGGTTAGATTGGGAGCACGTGAGAAACTTACAGAGAAAAACTGCTTGGCTGTCACTGGGTAAGCAGAGGGGGCCAGGGGCCAGGGCTTGTGACCCGTAGAGAGGGAGTAGCCTCACCTAGTGGCTACCTAGTGGCTAGAGCAGGAGCATCTATTCCTCACTATGCCACTGACTACTGTCACCTTGGGCTAATTGGGAGCTGTTTTCCTGGCTGTTAATAAACTGCTCACAGAAGGGCCATGAGGCTTGGCTGAGGTTTGTGAAGTGTTTGGGGAACCTTAGCCAGAAGGCAGCAGGCAGTAAACTGATATTGGTCCTGTTATTAACATGCCCTGGTGTTAATAGATAAGTGGGTGTGGTGTGGTGTCCTCCTGGCATGAGGGGGCCTGGCAGGGCTGGGCCTGGATGGCCCGGCTGGGTGGAAGGGTCTGAGGGCTCAGAGTGCCGGGATCTAAGTGACGAGTTTACCAGTTTGTACAAGGAGCCGGGCACTTTCTTGCTTGCGTTTTTCTGTTTCTTTCTTTCAAAAGCAGCCAGGAGAGGAGATGAAAACCAGGCCCCCATCCCTCCCAAAGTGGGGACACTTGGCAGAGCTGCAGCTGCTCCAGTTGCACAGCCAAGGCTGTCACGGGCTAGGCTATCGAATCTGAAAGCAATTAAAGCCATCATCAGTGCTAGCTCCGGGCTGGCTCCAGGCTGCAGGGAAGCTGCCACAACAGATCATGCACTGTATGCTGCTGTCCCGAGGACCCAGACTCAGACGGTCTCTCCCTGCCTCCCACCTGCCTGAGAGGGATGGCCGCAGCCCGGCACAGCCCCATGCGCTGGTGGGTAAGCGCTTTGCAAAATGCTCTGTCACAATGATGTTCTGTATAGCTGCTCATGCCTCCAGGGAGGGGGCAGCTTGGTCCAGCCTGGCCTGGCGTGGCCTGTCCGCCTGGAGAGGGCAAGTAGCTTTCCTCCCGGGCCTGGGATCAGGGCCAGCACTTAAATGCTGGAGTCTAATTAACCCATTAGTGCCAAGGAGCAGCAGCTCACATTGACCCAGGGATTCCACCCAGCTCCATACCTCCAGGCCACCAGCCATACCCCAAAGTGCCTGCCCTGCACCCTACATGCTATCACTGTCACTGGGCAGAAGGAAAATCACCCAGTGTTTGCTCAGTACGCACTGGGTCCTGGTTGCAGTCCCCCTCTGCTACCAGGGTGTACAGCATTGCTGTCAGCATGGCTCCTTAGACGGGGCTGCTCACCTCAGCTTCTTGCTTAGGGCCCCACCAGCCAGTTTGACTGCCCCGCAAGCCCCTTCTGCATTATAAAGGAGTCAGTGGTGTTGCCTAGGTAGAGGCCTGGGGAGTCAGGGCTGCACTGGAGCGAGTGGGAAGCCTGGTCTCCAGCTACTGAGACCAGGTACCTTGTATGCCCAGGTTCCAGGGCCCTGCCAGAGAAGAGCAGGGCAGCTACCCCAGTGAGCTCCCAACATCTCCCAGCTTAGCCAGTGGCTGCTACAAGCAGAGAATAACAGGGTCAAATATTTAAAGGAACTATCCACTGCTGCCCTCTCCTGGCTGCACTTGGAACGGAGGCAGCACATCTCTAGGGGCCTGCTCCGAGCAGAGGGCTCCGGGTTCTAGGCCGGCTCTTGCTGCTGTGAGGATAATGGGGAATCCTAAGGGATTTTCCACATTATCCTCCCCCCTCCATTTATCTCTGTGTGTTTGCTGAAGCTGTGTTTCCAGGTTCTTGCACATACTGGAACTCCCCACTGCTGTGAACATGGCCTAGCAAGATGGGAGCGGTGATGGTTTCCATCAGTTTGATCTCAGGCTTCCTGCCTTTGGGTGTGTGCGAGCGCCAGCAAGGAGGCACTGGCCATCTATTGCTGCTGCTTTCTGTGGGACTAGAAGTAACAGACCCTCAAGGGATCCTGGGAGCCATGGCTTCTGATGTGTGACACTGCTGGGTTGTCCTTACAACTTTTCTATATTCACACTTCCTGCAGGAGCTCCCAACAGGCACGGTGCCGTCTCTCAAGGCTTGGGCATGAGTCCCAGAGATACATCAATATGCAAAGCAGAGGACAGGCTCCCAGTCAGGAGATGACTTTGCTGCTTCTTGAATGCAGCTAGTCATGAAATGATGCCCCCTGATCCAGCTCTAGCTGTGGTCCCCAACCCTATATACCCACCCCATTCCCTAAGCAGGTAACTGCTGACAGGCATTGTGGGGAGATTGCTTTTCCATTGCTTTCATCTGTCCCACAGAAGCTCTCAGAACTGAGTTCAGACAGTGCAGGGTAAATAGCAAGCAAAGCAAGTGCTAGATGCATTGAGACTTTCCCTAGCCATGGATCAATGCTACAAAGTGCTAAGCAGGCTGGCCTTGCTCCTGCCCCTACTAACAGGTACAGGAGGCAGGGCTGCTTGCCCTTGATCTCAAAGCACTTTACAAAGGAAGGCAGCAGCAGCTGGTGGAGAAACCAAAGCATGGGGAAGCAAAGTGACCTGGCCAAAGGTCACCGATCAGGCCAGTGGCAGATCCAGGACTGGAACTGAAATCTTGTGTGTCCCAATCAAATGCTCTGTATTAGGCTGATTGCTGCCTATTCCTATATTCCTATTACTGCCTGTAGGGGCATTGGGCCACTGTCCTTTCTCACCTGCCCCTCTGATAGTGCAGAGGAGGTGTCCATTGTGTCTATTGTCCTAATGGCAGAGCAGAGAGAGTGTGTGATTTATGATTAGACATCTGTGCTGGCCTAGCTATGAGCTTCCTTGAACTCCCCTCTCCTAGGGCTCATGCCCATTTCCTTTATTCATTTGTTGACTCTTGGTTGTAGCCAGTAAACCCCCTGCACTGTAACCCATTCATTCATGGACACAGAAAAAATGACCACTCCAGGTCAGGGCCAGAAACAGGGCAAGTTTGTCTCCAGGCCAGTCAGTGGAGCTCCTGCAGGAAGGCAGGATGTCATGCTGGGTATTTCTTCTTAATGCAAGCAGTTTGGATGATGTTGCTTGTATCCCATAGAACATCACTCTTACACTACCATAATCCTTTTTAGACAACCTTAATAATCCCTTTGCTTTGATGCCCTATGTCACTGAGGCCCACAGATGAAGAATATTGCAGCCTATTGGGATTCCTTTGGATTCCTTGGTGTGCAAGCTAGGGCCACTAAGGCATGCCACCTTCCTAATGAGCACTGCCACCTTGCCCTTGGTCTAGTCCTTGCCGCCCTCCTCCCAGCTTGTCATGCTGCCTGGCAGTGCCCACTACCACTGCCTGGGTGTTTTTTATCCTGCTGCCCTGACCAGCTGCTTCAATCAGCTGTAGGTGCAGCCAGAGGTGCTGGGCCTCGCTGCTCAGGTCCCAGGATTAGCTGCCATCAAAGTGCCCCAATGGCTCCCACCCAGCACAAGTAGCAGGGCAGGGCATGTGTGTGTGTGTGTGTGTGTGTGTGTGTGTGTGTGTGTGTGTGTGTGTGTGTGTGTGTGGCACCCCCCTGACCATGGTGCCCCAGGCAGTTGCCCACACTGCCCACGCTTAAGGCTGTTTCTGGAAGCCACTGTGGTTGCAGGCTGGATGCTGCATTCTCTTCCCACCTGTTCTTTCTGAACATATCCCATTTACATTGTAGGCCTTGGGCCTGTGGCTATCCAGCAGCCACAGTTCACAGCTCTTCCCCTTTCAGACTAGGTGGTTGGCTATAGTACACTATAGTTCACAGTAGTGCACCTACTGTTCTTACCAAACAAGTCAGACTGGGTCCACTACCTGCTGTTGTTCCCTTCAGACAGCTTTCACAAACTGACTGTGTTTGTGCTGCTGTAAGAGCAAAAGATTTAGAGAAAAAAATTATTTTCAAGCAGCAATCAACCCAATGGTGAGCTCATCAGGCCTAACTTCTTCACACACCTCACTGGCTGCTTGTGCCTCAATCTGATCCTTCCGGACAACTCTCTCCTGCCCCCAGCTCATGTGAGTATTGCTTTTTAGCTCTGCCAGAGTCCTTTGGATCTCTATGTATACAGGCATTTTCCTGCCCTCTCATTCAATCCTACCAACTCGCAAGAATTTGTGGAGAAGCAGCTTATCTTGAAACATCTCTTTTCTTTCCTGGCATTTCCTTCCCACCACAGTGGTATGTCCATGGTAACAGTGTGTCTCTATCCCACTTTGGTGATCAGACCACTTCTACATGCTTGCACAGATGATCAACCCTCTCGCTTTCTTACTTCAGGTCCCATCAACGCATCTGGCTGGTTTTGCCAACCTTCTCCTGGAGTTCTCTGTTCCTTCCGGGAAGGGGCACAGTCAAGGTGAACACAGTGTTCTGTGTAAGGGGTGGGCTGCTGACTCCTAGCATAAGCTTCTACACACAATATTTTTCTCTCTTCATACAGCCTGACATATTGTTCAGTTGTCTGACCTCCTGCATGGATTGAATACAGGTTCCCACAGAACTAACACCCCCACCTTGTCAGTCTGTATAACTAGTTGTAATTACTACTTCCAGTGCCTTGCTACACCAAATTTCACCTGCTGTTATGGTAGTGGGTGGCAGCTTTGTCACCATCCTCCCTGCAGAAGTTCCTTACACTTGTTGTTTGTCATTCCTCAACCTTGTTACCTCTCTGTTCACCTCTTAGCTCCTCATCATGAACTAATACCTGTATTATGTGACCTAGGTCAATGACTCTCAACCTTTTTAGACTCAAGGCACCCCACAATACATTCAAATGCACATCTTGTCAGGCATGAGATACCCTTTGGTAGACTTGAGGTAGCCCTTGAACAACGCCAGATCTTAGCTTTCACTCAGTTTTTGACTACAGAAAGATAACACAGCAATGCTTCTGTTACAAAGAACTCAGAAAGACCACAGCAGGTCACACCAGCTTTAACACTGTGGATTCTTATTTGAAATCTCTTGATTTAACTTGTGAATCATGTTTGCACATTTAACATTATGTGGCACCCTGCAGCGCCTTTGAAAGGATCTCAAAGCATGCCAAGGTGCCATAGCATCCTGGCTGAGTATCACTGACTTTGATCCTGAGCAGCTAGCACCACCCTTTCCTTTCCATCTATTTATGCTGCCCACAGTGGAGCATGTGGGCATTTGCCAGGCAACAGAGGATTGCTATCTGCACACTGTCCCTAACAGGCGCAACAAGAATATCCCTGTTTTACCAGCAGGAAGCTGACAGACTGTGATTTGCCCCATGCCCCATAGTTGGAGTGCCCACCCACAGGAAAGCTTGGGATACTTCTGGGGCAGCAGGGCCCACCCCTGGCTCATGGGCAACAAAACCTTCTGATGTTGCGTGTGGTCACAAGAAATGAAACACTTAGTGGGAATAGCAAAGCATGGTGTTGACCACTGTGTCCCATCATTTCCCCACTACCCAGGGGAATCTACTGGGGTGCAGAGTTTCTCCTTGTTCAGGTTCATCCCACTGCTCCCTGACCAGTCCCCATGGACACTCCCACACAATTCTTCTCCCTGCCTGGCATCCACTGGGTATGGAAGCAGAGGGGTACAGAGCCTAACTATAACTCTAGAAATGTGAGTCTGAGCCCTGCTCTGGATTCATACTAAGGACTAGAGAACCCATGTGTAAACAGGCACTTGTCATTTGGGCTGAGAAGTCAAAGGCACCAGACATGATGCTGGCCAGTGGCCACATCACTCCCTTGTGTGTCACTGGCTATGGAAACCGGTAAGTCCTAACCACACTATGGTGCTGGGCTGAGGAAGACCTTTGACCTGGCATTTATACATCTCTCAAGGGTTTGGAGCTGCCAGTGTTTGTTTTCGGCCAGACCATACAAACCTGAAAACACTTATACACATGCATAACTTCCAGCAGGGAGCAGGCCCATTGACCCCAACAGAGCTACAGTCAGCTACGCACATAACAAACACAGGAAAATCAGGGCCTTGGGGCCAGATTTGCCAAAGAGCATGATGGATGCTGGGTGAGGTGGAAAGTCTGGCTATAAGCATCTCATGGGGAGCTGCTGCGGACGGAGCACATCAAAACAGCTGGCCCCATTTGTGGGTGCAGAGTCCTTGGAAATACTCCCCGCAGCATTCAGCAAATTAGGCCTTTGTTCCAAGTCTCTCTTCAGCAGCCCATCCTTGCAATGGTGCTCTTGCATTGGCAAAGCTGGGCTTGCCCCCAGCTGATGCTGAGCTTCTTGCCAGCTAGGAGTTGTGATCAGGCCCCTATCTTCTTGGGCACTCAGCTGAGTTCCCCAACCCCAGTCAGCCCACCAAGGCCAGGAAGTTTTAACCTTGAACTGACTTCACCTGTAGTCCTGGCTTCTGAAAGTACAGAGCATACAGCCTCGACTCACCGGTGTGATTGTCCCCAAGGGGGGTCAGTAGGCACTTGTGGCCCATTTTCTCTCATGGGAGACATGAACAGCGGCAGAGGTAACAGGGCTCGTGAATTTGGCCTGCTCTGCTTGGCATTTATGAGGTTCCCCTTTATTCCTGCACTAAACAGTTAAGCAGAAGTTTGCCGATACGGAAGCTGAACATTTTCTTGAGGCACATTTTCTGTTTTTTCACTTGTGAAATATTTCTGTCAGAACCAGTTAATGTACAAATTAGCAGCGGTGGTCTCTCTTACGTCTTCTGACTCACTAATTTGACAGGGGGTGTTTTGTCTGTGTAGCAAACTCTTGACAGGCAAATAGCAGGTCAGTAATCGGGTCTTACTAGTAAAGGACCCGCAGGTGAACAGCACTGGAGGGGCCGGGGGAGGGGAGGGGAGGCAGAGGGCTTGGCGGTACACAGCTGTGACAATTAGAGGACCACAGCTGAATGAATTACACTTCTGAAGCAAAGCACTTCCCTCTTCCAGTTGAAAAGGAGCATTCCCTCCCCTGCTCACCCCTCATCCCTCCGTTCCTGCTATGAATTCCTGGATGGCTTTTTCAAGGTGCCTTTAAAAGCTGGATTAATCATTTTAATACAAGGGCTGGTTAGCAGCTTTAAGCACTATGTCAAAGCCAGAGGTTGGAGGAGAGGTGTGGTGACAGGGTGGATGGTCCCAGGTTCCATCTCATTTAGGCATCAGAGATCCGGACCCAGGCTTCCCTGTAAAAAGCCTGGGGGCTCTGGGGTCACCAGACTGAAGGCTCCCCCTCTGTTAAGTCACTCAGCTGAGGAGAAGAACCAGGACTGCATTCACCTGGGTGGGTGCTCTGGGCGCAGATGGCTAATACTGTAAGTACATCCACTGAGAGAAGGAGAACATCAAATTGACCCTGTGGAGGGAAACCTGGCCTCTGAAGGGCTGTCGGGTGTGCTCCCCTTCTCACCCTCTGCGGGGTGTGGGGGCCTGTTCTTACCCCATCTGCTCTGGAGAAGCTGGCAGTGGGAACAGCCTCGCAGAGCCCACATTGGGTCTAGAGTTTCCTCAAAGGGCCAAGCACTTGCCCCAAGTGTGCCACATTCTTGATGCCTGCTGGCTGGACCGGATCTTGGCAGGCTCCTCACTGAGCCTCAGGCTGCTGTGCTCTGTGGGGACAATGCACTGCAGTCTCAGAGAAGCAAGAAGAGTAAAGCTCAGCTCTGCTGCTCGGAGGGAAGCCAGCACTGGTGTGAGGGGGGTGGGCCTGGAAAGGGTCCCTACGGTCACAGTCACCAGGAGACTCACCTGCATCTGCTGTTGGCCTCAGCTGGCAGAATACACATTCCTCACCATGAAGGGAGGATGGCCCAATACCTCACACTTGTCTCTTTCTCTTGATTAGATAGCATTGCTTGGCTCTTCACTGATTCCCACCTCATTCACAAAAGTCTGGTTTTTCCAGAAATGTGGGAATATGCAGAGCTCTCACAAGCTCAAGCTGCTGATGCATAGAGGTACAAGCTTTAGTGACTCTCATTGCCTTGGTTCCCTCTGTTACACATTGGAATAAAGAGCCCCTGCCCATGAGCTATGAAACCCAGGCTGCCACTGCTAGTTTGGGGGCCAGTGCCTTCCCCACAGATTAAGCAACTCCTAACTCTAGTCCAAACATCACTACTCAACCCCTGCCTCAGTTTTCCTATCTATACCATGGGAGTAACAACAGCAGAGGACCTCAGAGGGAGCTTTTGGGGCATTAGTTAGTGACTGTGCTAAGTGCTGTTTGATTGTATTTTCCTTACTATGGTTATAGGTTACAATGATGGAGAAGCAATAATTACCACTAGCTAGGATCAGTCTATGACTCCCTTTGTTTGCTTATTTTATTAATCAGTTAATTAGCTGATAGCTAAGAGTGCACCATCACACCTGCCCCAGGCCACACAGCTACAGCCTTTCAAAACAATCTACAATGCGCTGACCAGCGTCAAACCAGAGATGATGGACTCAGCCCTAGAGTTAAACTATGTTCAGAACCATATCCCACAATCTGTCCCCAGGGCAAAAGTCTGATGGAGCAGATGGGCAATGCATCATGCCCTGGAGGTCAACAGATTTTGGCTCTGTCAGACCAAGTGGGAGAAAGCAGATTTCAGCATTGATGGACATCCATTGAAAAAAACCCACAACCCCTTCCTCTGCCCCCCATGGTCAAGTTTCAGGGCTGCGCAAGCAAGAACACATCAACTGAGCTCAGCTTTTGCAATGGTGGCTGGGGAGAAAGACCATCTCTGAGGTTGCTAGAACACAAAGGGCTAGATCTTCAGGTGGCATAAAGTAGTGTGGCTCTCCTAACTTTGAGAGTGATGCTGATGAATGCCAAGGCATGTAGAGCTTTCAAATCCAGTGTTAGACCCTTGAATGGCATCAAGAATTGATGAGGGAAGCCAGGCATTCTTTGGAGTCCTCATATAAACTGTTCCCTAGGGCTAGCAGTGTCTACCAGCTATAGCTTCCTGGTGATGCCTGAGGGTAGCACAGGGGAAAAACAGTCCCATCTGACAATTGTATAGGAGCAGGCAACTGTAGCACAGTACACTGCAGAAGCAGTCACAATCACTGAGGCTGATACCTCACCGAGTGAGGTGTGGAAGCCCTAGGTCTTTACAATGTAGATGGCAGATGTACTATAGTTTAATATGGCCTCTTACCCATGCAGCTTACAGAGGGAGGTAAGCATTGCTGGTTTCATGGGGAAATTGAGGCACAGTGAGGGACCATAATTTGTTTAAGGTCACATGGCAGGCCAGTGACAGAGCTGGGAATTCAACTTGAGCCTCTTGACCCCCCCAGAGCCCAGACCAATGCTGCCAGTGAGCAATTCCTCCACCATTTATAAACCTCACTGAGATGGCTAGCCAAACCCTGCACAGTCACAGTAGCTCATACCTGTGTTGCCATATTCTCAGCCAACGTGATCTTCTTCCTACCCAGCCTGTGCCCAAGCACAAGAGGCATATTAGACCATCTGACTCAATGACACAGGATTGTGTCTCAGCAGCAACCCAGGCTCTCCCACATGACTCAGAATCTCTTTCATAGATTCATAGATTACAAAAGGCTGGAAGGGACCTTGGAAGATCATCGGGTCCAGCCCCTTGCATCAGGCAGGAAGGACAGCTGCGGTCAGGCAACCCCAGCAAGGTGACTGTCCAGTCTTCTCTTCAAGATTTCCACGGTAGGCAATTGCACCACCTCTGGAGGGAGCTTATTCCACAGTCCCGACACCCTGACTGAGAAGAAGTTTTTCCTAATGTTGAGCCTGAAACGGTCTTCCAGAAGTTTGTGGCCATTAGTCCTGGTTTTCCTCAAGGGAGCCCTGGTAAACATTTGTTCACCGAGCCCTTGATGTACTCCCCTGATGTAGTGGTAAGCTGCTACCAAGTCCCTGCTCAACCTTCTCTTTTTCAGGCTGAAGACTGGGTCCCTCAGCCTTTCCTCGTATGGCTTGCTGTGCAAGTCTGATTATACGGGTGGCCCCTCTCTGGAGTCTCTCAAGTTTTACCATGTCCTTGTTAAAGTGCAGTGCCCAGAACTGGATGCAGTACTCCAGTTGGGGTCTCACCAATGCTGAGTAGAGCAGAAGAATCACTTTCTTGGTTTTGCTGGAGCTGCATTGATTGATGCATGCCAGAGTATTATTTGTCCTGCCAGCAACAGTGTCGTACTGCTGGCTTATATTCATACTGTGGTCAATTTTTACCCCCAGGTCCCTTTCATTTGTGGTGCTGGTCAGTTTGGCGCCGCCAAGCCGAGGCTGTTCATGCCAAAGTTGTTCATCCCCAGGTGGAGCACTTTACATTTCTTTGGGCAGAAAGAGGGGTGGGGATTGCCATTTGAGAGAGAAACCTTGGTGACCAACTGCCCTTCAAGGCTAGCCTTTCTCTGAGAGATAGAAGCAGCACCCCTCAAATGCAAGCCCTTCCTTCTACTGAAGAGCAAGGACCCTGCCAGCATAGGCTTTGCACTCCTGCAGTGATCCCCAAAGGAGAACAGTGGGTTGAGTGATGACTGTCTCCTGACTGGTGTGCCAGAGCTGAAGTCTGCTCTCACTTGGTCCTGTTGGATCCATTGCACCAGTGATGAGATAACTCACGCAACAATCCCCATTCCAGTCCTCCAGCAAACACCCCATCCCACAGCAGAGCGGCTCAGTCTGGTTAACTATTTGCTCCCTTAAAAAGAACTTGAGAGATCAAACTGACTAAGCTTACATCATAGATGAATTAGGACTGTAAAGACCATAACAAGTGAAAGAATTATAAACTACCAGCAGCATTTGTCTGTTGTTAAGTGGTAGCAACTGAAATGGAGATAGCTTAGCCTATCATTTTATACATTCCTGTTGGTACCTCGCTTGTTTATAACATCATTTTGCACAATTTAGCCAACACCCAGCTGCTCACTTATCTTAAAAGCAGAAGTACAAGACTTCCAGAATACCAGATTATCTCTGGCTGACATTTTTTTGGCAGTCTGAAACATGGGAGTGCAAGTATACAGGACATGCAAATCGTCCATGGTGGATACAAAGAGAAATCCCCTTATCTAAGCAAATTTTAAGATATTTTGACAAACTACAGGTCACACAAAGTTCAGTTAAGTCTCTCAGCAGCATGGGGGTCCTGTTCACAGCATAACATAGCACAGAAGAGGCCTTTATCCTGAAGTGTATGAATTCAGATAGATGCCTAACCATATGCCATTGGTTAACATACAACAGTTTAAGACATCTAGTATTAGCTTATAGTCCTTTCTGCTTCCCTTACCACTGCCATGGAAGGGGCCTGTTTTTTCCCCAAGAGAAAGGGGAGGGACAAGGAAAGCCATGAGAAAACATCACAAATTCAAACAGAGACTGCCTCCTAAGGACTGGGCCTTCAACCTGGCAGTGGTAGGATACAGCCTCCTTGTCACAGTGAAGAAGGATTCCCCACCTGAGATTTCATGACAGGATCACAGTAAGCAAAAGAAATAAACTCAAAGGTGTCAGCACAACATCCCTGAATTTAACACAAGGCTTCAACTGCTGCATGGTGTCACTGATCTCTCTTCCTTCCAAGCAGCTTTGTTCTCAAGCAATGATTCCATGTGGTGAGGCTTGGGCCAACTTGAACTTTCCAAGATGCCCTGCCATTGGAAGGCTCAAATCTGGAAAGCTTCTCCCATAAGCAGAGAACTGACCCAGTGATCACTGTGCCGGAGACAATGCAGTCTGGGAGATCCATTTGATTATATGTTGGCCCTGCATGAAGAAAGCAGCTCCTGTAACACTTTGCATTTGATGGCAATGGCTTCTTTTCATACTGAGCCTCTCCAAAGCCTGTTGAAGGTACCATGCTTCTGCAGAGGCACTGAGCACCAAAAGGGGCATGAAAAAAATGACCTGTGTCACCCCAGGCAGGTCCAACCCAGGGTGCCAATGTGGATAGAGGATGCATATTCCAATCCATGAGACTATGCAGGAACCAAAACTCAAACATAGCATGGGCAGGAGCAGAGACAGGAATTTATCAAGGTGAGGTAGTCCTGAGGCAGCCTTGCCATATGTGCAAGAGGCATGCCCTGTAGAGGGTACCATTAGGGGTGGGACCTGTGGAGGGAGCCTGCCCTGTGGGGAGGCATTCAGTGGTCTCTAACGGCAGCACAATGCTATCACTCCTTCTGCCCTTATGTTGTCATCCTGGGGGTGGGGACAGCATCTGCTTTATCAGCATCCAGGGAGAAAAGGGCAGAGGAGAATAGAAAACATGCTGGATTTGGTTATTGAGCCTTGAACTAGACACTGTGGAGGCACTTCACTGCTCACAGCATTTTTGATGGCAGCTGAGGGGGAAGAGGCTGATCATTAGTCTGAGTGTCTGGGTTCGCCTAG
>NW_005842831.1:179883-218737 GCF_000455745.1 Alligator sinensis
CATGCCACTAGCCAGCAAACATCACCCAGGGGTCCCTGCCCTGAGCCTACTGCTGGGGTCTGAGCTGGACCCCAGGGTTTAGAAGCATTTCCCAAGACTCCAACCGATGGCAAATCCATCCTTCCCTAGGAAAGCTCTTCTGCTGGTTCAGGATTTTCACACTTAAACCATTGCACCCTGGATATAGCCTGAATTTACCTGGCTCCAGCTTCCAGCCTAAGGACCTTGGGATGGCTTTGCTAAAAGACTATAAAGCCCTCTCATACCTGATAATTTCCTCCTCATCCCTCAGCAGTTCACATCATTAGCCTTCACAGCACCAAGCTGTCAGAGGCTGGAGAAACCCCTGGTCCAAGGTCCTTTGGAAGGAGAGAGCATCCCACTGCCAAAGGGGCACACTGAGGACCTAAGTTCTCCATATTCCAGTCCACAGTTACCTTAGATTTCTTGTCAGGATACTCAACTCCCTGCCAGCCAAATCCTGGGCTCTGCCCAGCTGTGCTAACGCACTCCAGTCAGCCTAACCTGCAGCACCTGCGCTAGCACTTCTACAGCCCCAGATGGGCCTGCCCATGTCCTTGCATCCCATGCCATGCTGTTCTTGTGCTGTCCCCTGCTCTACCAATACCTCAGCCCCAGCCTGCATCAGCCCTTGCCAAAGCTACTGCAGTATTTGTACAGAAGACATCACTGTGCTTTTTGTGATTAACCCAGACTGGGCCCCACCCAAGGTTGCCACTGGGCCCCACCCAAGGCCCCACCCAAGGATGCACTTTAGTCTTGTCCTGCTGTCCATCTCTGATCCTTCTCTCTGTTGTTCTGGCCTCCCCCCATAGTTACCAACTACATCAGCTTCCTTGATCTGGCCATCTCTTGCAAGAGCTCTGCTCTCCTCCACTACCAGAGCACTCCTTCCCTTTACTGCTGAGGTCTTTCCCTTATATCTTTGCAATGGCGGGACCTATTTTATTTCTCTGAAAGAATCCTTCCCTTTGTAATGGGGACCAATTGGGATTCTGTTACACACACACACCCCCACACACCCTCAGAATGAGGAAGATATTCAACGGCTGGCTGCAAACCCACCTTATCCTGAGGCAGTCACTGAGCCATCCTCTGCCATGAGCACTTGGGCTGTGACACTGAACCTGGAAATGTCATAATGCATGTGCCCACTGAGCACACAGTGCACCTGAGCCATGCAGCTGTCTGGCATTGTGCTTCACCTGGGTATATGAAATTGCTGGGAGACCGCAAGGACACCACCCAGTGCTGACCCAAGTCAGCTCCTAGAATCATAGAATCATAGAAGTAGGGTCGGAAGGGACCTTGTAGATCTCCAAGTCCGACCCCCTGACTGGGCAGGAGGAAAACTGGGCTCAAATGACCCCAGCCAGGTAGGCATCAAGCCTCTTCTTAAAGACCGCCAGGGTAGGAGCCAGCACCACTTCCTAGTCACAGGCAGGATAAGATGCCTAGCCTATAGGCATAGTGGACCTCTACGGCAGGTGGGACGCCCTCGGGTGGGCTTTTCTCCAACTTGCCACTGCCCAGACTGTAAATGTCCAGTGCTCTTCACTTTCCAAACCACAGTGGACTTAGTATCTGAGCAGGACTGAAATGTAACTGAAGCCAATGGGCAGTGAAACTCAATCTTGTGGGATTCAATCTTCAAACTTACAGACTTTTGACAGTGCTTCCTAGTGTTCAAAAGTGTGTACAACACCTACTAAAGTGTGGCTGTTCTGTTTGCCTAAGATCCAACTGCCAGACCATAACATAAAACAGACTGAGGATCAGAGGAACATACACAAACACTTCCCATAGGCTTAGCTAAGCCCCTTTAAAAAGGCAAAAGAAGAATGAACAAGCTGGAACTACTTCAGGGGCTTCACTGAGTGATTGGGGGCAGAAGTCTTCAGTTTTTTTCTTTTGCAGATTATTCTCTTTTATCTAGGGCTGCAGGTCTTCCTGTGTTCCCTCTTGGGAAGGCACAAAGAGACCAGGTGAGCTGTAGTTCATAGCAGAATTGTTAGCCAGAGGATGGCTCTGCTTTGAGTAACAGAAAGGTTGATGCAAGTCAGGATTGCTTTGGCCTACTTGTTTAGGTGTTTCTTGCTGCAAACAGTATCCATGACAAAGTGGGATTCATGTGATACCGAGCCATGCTGGGGGGCCGGGAAATGATGATCCCACACATACCGTGCACACTCATGACACTATACTCATGGTACATCCCTGCTGTCAGGTAATGCGTGCAAATCTTCTCCCCTTTCTTCCTCCCCACCCGAACTCACACAGCCAGGCTCCGCATACATAGTTGCTGCCTCTGGGAGTACTCTCAGAGCAGTGCCTACTACACCTGGCTTACACACATACACCCATGCATAATGACACATCAACTTTCCCTGTATACTTCTATCTATAGCAGGATCTGCTCACAGAATGGTGTGCCCTATGCCTTCCCCATCTTTGTGTGTTGCCGCACATGTGTGCACACACACAAGCACACATGCACACACATATATACACCTGAATGGCAGGTGCAAACAGGTATGTGCTAACCCTACATGCCCTATAATGACAACCTGACAGGTGAACTGGAAGCAGTTTGGGTCATTATTACCTTTCCTTATACATACAGAGTCTCTGTGTCTTAGAGCAAAATGGAGCTCCCTGCTTGATGCCTATCCAAAAATTCCAGGAATGTCCTATCTAACCTGCTCAGTTGCATTGGAAGATCTCTTGCATAAAGAGTGCTTTCAGTCTATAGCTAAATGGCCTGGGAAACTGGACCTGTTCACAGGGTTATAAACCTTACGGAGACAATGAACCATTATATCTAGTCTGACCTCCTGTATAGCAGAAGCCATTAATTTTCCCAAATTTCCTATATAAAGCCTCAAACTTTGGTTAAACAAAGCATTTTAGTCCACATGAGACTAAACTATTATGTGCCACCAGTACCCAAGGCCCCAGCAGTGGTGGCTGAATTGATGACGAGATCCATGGAGATGTCCCACATAGGTGCTCACCCTGAAGAAGGCAAAAAACCTGCAAATTCTCATGAATCTGATTTGGGGGAAATTATTGTCTACCCCCAGATCTGGGGAAACACACTTGATAGTCAGGCATTTAGAACAGGGAGTCCCTCTACCTCTTCTGAGCATGGTCCAGTGTCTTTTCATCAGCTGTAGCCAATCTCTGTAACCAAAAGAGAATATGTCTTTCTAATTTTACACTGGGAGAAAAAATCCTTCCTGATCTTGCAGACACTGCTAACACTGTCCTGAAGCATGAGATTTATTATAGTCACTGTCTTAATGCACGTTTTAAGAGCATGTCAAAAGCACTGCAGGCAACCTTGTTGTCCCCACAACCCACAAAGAAAGGGGGTGAGCAGAGAGCTCAGCTTTACAGAATGCAAGGCCAGAAAGAACTACTGCAACTCTTTATAGTGGCACCCTTGTGCACCCAGGCCATAGAGTTTCTTCCAGAAGCTGGATGAAAACATCTTTCTCAAAGGTATCTCACTTTGTTTAAATGACTCCAAGCAATGCTAAATCCTCCATCTCCCTTGGAGAGCTTTCCAATATTTAATTAGATCAACAGCTTGGAAATAATGCCTTATTTCCAAGTTGATTGGGTCTAGTTAATCTTTTAACCTATAGAACTTGTTATGCCATTTCAGTAAGGCTGAAAAGCCCCCCTCTCTCCCCCACAATATCATATAGCTATTCCACATGCAAACACCTATTCCCAGTGATCAAGTCACCTCTTGGTGTTCTCTTTGATAAACAGGGCAAGTTTAGTGTCTTAAACCTCACATCATAAGGCTTATTTTCCAGCTCATTAATAATTGTTGTGGCCCTCCTTTCTCGTGGCCTTGCATTTTAACAGTTCTTTAACCAAAGAGATTCTGTTCATTCAAGGACTTGAGTTCAAGGGTGTCAAAGAGATGTTAACAGTCCGAGTACAATTAATCTTCCCTCTCAGTGGGCATCTCTACACAAAATGCTTTACTGCACAGCAGAGCTAACTACTACGTAGTAAGAGACTGTCAACACGTGCAGACACTTACTGTGTAATAATTGGCTTTAATTATGAGTAAATTTGCTACCTGCCAATGCAAGTAGCAAGTTTACTCAAGATTACTTACTGCATAGTAGCGTACGTGTAAATACCTGACCAGGAGCAAATTTGCTCTGTTAGTGTCTGATGGGGGTGGGAGATTGGAGCAAATTTGATCCAAAGGCGGGAGATTGGAGCAAATTTGCTCCACCTAGCATCTGCAGAGGCTGAGAGATTGCTCCCTGCCCCCAGTAGCTGCCTGCTTCCAGGGCAGACTGCACCACTGCAGCCTGGGTGGGGACTGTGACAAAATCATCCTCAGTCCGCCTCACTTCTGTAAGGGGACAGCACAACCCACTCTGTCTCCTCTTCACACTGCCTGGTTGCTTAGGCAACTGAGCCTAGTCACCTAGTGGACTGGGCTGTATAAATTCCTTTGTCCTAAGTTTCCCACCAAGGGACCTGCTGGGCCAGTTTTGTGATCTTGGTCTCTCTACCTGAGGATGCTGATGACTTTTAAAATAATTGGTCACATCCAATACCGCCTGTTTCTGGTTGGGACTTAGTGATGATGAAGTCACAAAAGTTATATAAAGGGTCACTCCGTTTTGGAGGGAGAAGTCATCTTTGGGGCCTGGAAACTAGCAGTAAGGCTCCAGAGTTCCATCGGTCTCTAGATGAACATGGGAGTAACTTATCTGAAATTTAGCCAGTAATTTAGGATTAAGTGAACTAGACACATATCAAAAGGGGCCAATGAGCCCATTCTGTTTTGCTCAAGTAGGTTTTCTTTCAATTTTCTGTTGTTTTTTATTCCTTCCTCACTCTCTCCCTCTTTGATCAATCAAGCTATCTATTATAGCATGCCTTGCTGTAAATGCTTATGACGGTGAAACTAGCCTTTAAAGCCCCCTTTGCTTGGCTGGCTAAAGTGGGCGTGGCTTTTAACTTTCCTCCCATGCAGGAGGCTACTTGTGAATGCTTCAGGCTAAAAGAAGCATCCCAAAATACCATGGTGGGCTAAGCAACCCAAGGTAAAAAGGGTCTGTGTATCCCGGGCTTCACAGAGCCCTAACAAAGACCAGGGTCCAAGTGGTGGCAGAGCTTGCAGGTGTGCTTGAGGAAGGGGGTTGGCTGGACATAGGTACCCCAGGAGAGACACCCGAGGCATGGTTTTTGGTCTGGCACAGTGAGGCGATGACTCAGCACAGGAGCGCCCTCTACTGGCCCACCACATGGACAATGTCCCCCTGCCCTGGCAGCAGGGAGCTCCCAGCTCCTGCTCCATGGTCATGGGGCTGGGAGATCATTATCTCCCAGTTCAAGACCCATGGTCATGGGTCCTGGGCTGGGAGATCTTTCTTTCCCAGTCCCAGCTCCATGGTTGTGGGGCCAGTGCTGGGAGATTCTTCTCTCCCAGCCTAAGTCTCACAGTCATGGGGTCCAGGCTGGGAGATCCTTATCTGGGAGGATCTCCCAGTGCTGGCCTCATGACCATGAAGCTGGCACTGGGAGAGAAGGGTTTCCCAGCACAAGCCCTGTGACTGCAGAGCAGGGACTGGGAGCTCCCTGCTACCAGGGCAGGAGGACATTGTCCCCACCCAGGCTCTGGTGATAGAGCTCTCCCTGGCAGCAGGCAGTTCCCAAGGGCAGGGAACAATGTCTCAGCCCCCACGAAGAGACAGCTGTTTCCTAGTCCCTGGGCTAGCACCTAGGGATAGCCTAGACCTCCCCCTGACTGCTGCAGGGGCACTTTGTAGGGCCACAGGGAGCAGGAACAGTCTGTTGCTAGGAGCAGCGAATCTGCTCCAGCATCCCTGCACATGTAGACATGTGCCTAGGAGAGTTTACTCTTGAGCAGTTTACTTGACAGTAAACTGCTCCTGAATTATTTGCACATGTAGATGCACCCAGCAAGAATCATCCTCACTTTCAGAGCATCTGGGACGTCACAAGTCACTCAGAATACCAGTCCATAAAGTCTCCAATATGACTATCTAATGTAAACACCAGCAAAGGAATAAAAGACAGCAGGAGTTTTGAATAGTACAATAGGATGAGAAATGTAGGGGAGCATTGGATACAGGGTGTCTTCTCTTAATTTTTATGAATACTTCCAGACCAGAGAGTCAACCCATGTTGATATGACCCAGTGACTGTACACTAACAAGGGTCAAAGTTTTGAATACAGCCTGTTTAGACCTATGGCAAATATATGAGAAAGTTCTGAAGTGTACTGATTAAAGCAGTGATTTTCAATCTTTTTTGGCCACATGACTCTTTATTGGAAAAGTAGTGTTCCTTGTATCCTACAAATCTACATATCTCTGCATGTTCATTCCTTAGGAAGAATGACAATACTACTGTCAACATGTGACAACACTATTATTCACTGCATGTTGACCAATCAGAAACTTCACTACTATTATTAAAATTTAGGTACGTTCCCTTGGCAAATCACTGTTTACTACCAGGGGGTATGCATACCCCACTTTGAAAACCACTGGATTAAAGAAAACAACCAGAACAAAGCCATCAAACAATTTATACGGACAAATTTGGTCAAAACTTCCCCAACTTCCTTGTCCAGTAAGAGGATTTAGGTTAAAGTCTCCAATTCTATCAGGGAATCTTTTCTCCTGGAGAGGAAAGGGTTAGCTCTTTTGGTCAGTTCTAAGTTGTGAATGACATGCCTGCCAAAAAACTTGGCCCCTACTGCATGGTGGATTTGGTAAAGTATGGTGTACAAAGGAATATAATGGCAGAGTGGTTATGATGGGGCAGGATAAAGGACAGAGATTTAATGAAGCAGTGTGTGGGGGGGGGCACCTCCTTACAGGTGTAACAGGTACAGAACACAGCCCTCTGGTTCTGCACCACCTTCTCTGCAAAACTGTATGATTCCAAGAACAAAATGAAACTGAGGCGAGTGCGACCATGCCAGTCAAGCAGTGAAAATCAACTGTGACAAGCTCCATAAAGGCTGAGCCTGGGGGAGCGGAAAAATACAAGTTAGTTTCCTTTGCCTTACCATATGGTCTCCTTCAGCTGTGTGCTGCGTGATAATTACTGCTACCCACCATGCTGGTTTGCTTTGTCAGGCAGTCTGACTGCCTCTTTCTTTGCCTGCTGCTCAGCCTCTGCTCCTCAGACACTGACAGATGAGCTAGCAGGGACAGGAAAGAACAAACCCAGAATTTGTGGCCTTATCCTGGGGGTTCCCCACTGACCATTCTGGGCAGGCCATAGAAATCCAATGCAGGTTTGCACTGGCCCAAGAGGCGCTTAAAGAATCCACCACTCCAGGACAGAAATACAGGTCTTGTCTCATTGAGCAGCAGCTGAGGTTCAGGTCAGGTCAGGCCCTTCTCTCCAAGCAAAGGTCAGGATGGAGGGGATAACCCTTCATCACAGGAACACTGTGGCTAGTATTGGTGGCAATACCTCACAGAGAGTTCATTGGGTGGCTCTAAGGCAGGGATGGGCAAAATGGCAGATCCAGCCATGGAAACTCTGGCCCCATGCTGTCACGGTGCCGCCACTGCTGGGGTCTCCATGAAAACCAGCTGCAGCAATATGGGCTGGGGCTCCTGGAAAATGGAATCTGCCATGGGCCCAGTCCAGCCCACAGGCTGGACTTTGCCCGCCCCTGCTGTAAGGAGACTCCTGCAACTGGAAATGCTTTGGCATGAGGAGAAAGGTATGACTTGGAGCTGAGTGGCCAAAGGAAATGGAGGGTGTTTGCAGTGGAGACTTTCTGCCTTGGGCTCCCTGAGATGCATGCAACCTCTCCATTTCACTTACAGTTGAATATCCTTGTGTACTTTTCAAAAGCATGTAGTACAACAGGGCATTTGAATACGCATGGGCCAGCACATGGGAAATGGAACCTGTCTTCTAGTTTGGATTGATGGCGGTGACTTAAAACGAGCTGGTGGCTCTTCGGTTCAGCTCTTAATAGACAAAACCCAATATCAAAGCATTAACACAACTGATATCTATGACAGTGACCTCAGCATGGAGATTAGAACCCAACAGGCCATTAGGGCTGAAACACAACACACATTGGCTATTTCCTAGCTGAGGCCCTTTAGCAGAGCAGGGATGAGTGGAGACTTATTCTGAGCAATCCAGGAGTTACTGTCTATGTTCTGCAGATAAACAAGAACTGCATGTGCCACAGCTGCCAATCTGGCCTTTTTCACCAGCATGAATTTCTGATACCTTCATTTGGCAAACAAATGAAGACCAAGTCAGACCAAGACTTCCTTCTGGCAGCTTCACTTCAACATCTAGTTAGGGCCTTGGCCATGCTCAGGGTCTATTATAGATGGGCATCAACACTAATGTTGTAGCTTTCTTTTTTCCACAGCTTGCAACTTAAGGTTTTACAGTAAAAATCCATTACCCATAGGGTGAAGTTAATGTATGGATTATTGTCCCTTCTCACAATGAGTCAGGCTGGACTGCACTGATGACTTCTCCAAAGAAGAGAAGTCTCCCTGGAAATGACAAGGGCACCTGAAGACAATTCCTGAGGACACAGGGAATGGTCTCTGGTGGTAAATCAATGGGAAGGTAAGAGTGTGAGCTGCTGGTCTGAGCCCAGCTGGAATGTCTTCTCCTAAGTCAGCCCTCAAGAAGTAGACAAAAGTTACCTTCAGTGTTTAGTGACTTTCCAGAAACACTCAGTTCTCTGTTGCTGATGGGACAGCCAACTATTCAAGATGGATTCAGAAAAGGATTGGACAACACTGGGCACATCTATATATGCACATTTACTGTGTAGTAGTACAGTATGGGTACGTGTCTACATGTGCACACCTGTACTGTGCAGTAAATATGGGAACTTATGCCGACTTGAACATAAATTTGAGACCTGCATCATGCAGGTTCTGAGCACCTCCAGTTCCAGCTGAAATCCAGAGCAGCTGAGCACCTTTGACAACACCATGACCCAGGGAGTCTGTGTCAGAAATAGGAAATGAGTCCCAGTTGGGTTGTTTTGGGGGGGTTAGGGGGGGAAATATATATATATATATGCAGCATCCCGCATAAGCATTGACACAAACCTTAAAACGCATTAAAAACCCACGCACCCATTACAATGGTCACATCTGCGCCCACATGCCCCCGCACACCTGTCCACAGTCCTTTCTGTAACATAGTCTCTTAGTTCTCACCCCACTGTTGGGGTTTACATTGTCTACTTATTCCGTCTTTGTTGTTGTCACTGTCGCTCTTGCTGTTGCTTCTGCTGCTGCCGACACTGCTGTCCTCACAGTCGCTGTTTTGAGGTCTGGATGTGTCGCTGCCATCTTCATTATCGCTGACCACTCTGCCTCTCAGAGTGTCTTTGAATAGCCTTTGCTAAGCGCCCCTTTGCCAAGTGGAGTTGGCCACATCTTCTCTGTCCTCTCCCACCACTTTTCAGTAGTAGGACTGGACTGCCCAGTGTCTTGTACAGCATCTTGGCTACACAGCCATCCATGCTGGCTGCTCTGTGGGTAAGGGAAGGACTAGAATATTTAGGCCTGTCAACCTGCAGCCTTTCACCAGGGTGAAATGCACTGAGAAGCCAAGTTTACATTAAGTAGTTGGATACTGAAGGGTGGCTGACATTCAAAGAGTTGCTGGCAACCTTTGTCCCCTTGCTCCTACATGTTGCATCCTGATAGATATTAATTTCCTATGTTAAAAGACCCTTTTTAAAAGAAATAACTTCTTTTTAATCCCCTCTCTAGCTCATGCACAGCATTCCTAGCAGAGACCAGCATCTCATCAGTGACCTGAGCTGCAATTGGTCCTGCCCAGCCAATGGAGTGAATCACTGACTCCTTAAACTGGTTCTGCGGCTAAGGACTTAATCGAGTCACCGCACTATGGCCAGGACATTGATGTGATGTGACAGCAGCCCCACACACCTCCCTGAACGCGGCTGCTCCGGGCAATGGCCAGCACGCTTCTCAAGATCCTGGAGAGTGCAGAGGCAGCTTGTCATGGCATGGCTTTCCAGTTGGCTTCAAATCATCATCCACCTAGATGGAAAAGGGAACCTGAGTGCCCTCCCCTACCTGGGAAGGGAAGGGTGGGGGAGAAGGAATGGAGTAAGGTGGGGGGGAGTGGTAGTCTTCATCCAGTGCCGAAGTGACCTTTGACGTCACTGAAAGGCGGTTTAATGTCTGTTGATCAGATAGAAAATTGCTGGCTTGGCCCCTCAGCCTTCCCTCCCCCCTGCCAATTGTGTCCTTTTTGAAGGGCTCATTTTAACAGCACTAATGAAAGTGACAGGCTGGCAGGGGATGATATTTGGTATTATGAGAGAGAATGTTAATGGGTGATGCTCAGAATTAACTCTTTGGGGGCCTAGGCATTTGTGCTTGGCTGGACAAATCACAGCCTTCATCTAGGCTGGGACTCCTGTAAGGCTGCACCACAGAAAAGGACTCATGTATCCTGTGGTGACTCTGGGGCTCCTGATGCAAGGGAAGCTGGTAGAAGGTGGGGGCCTGGAGTGAGCCAGGAGGAGGAGGTGATTTTAGGAGGTGCTTTTGTTTCAGAATATTTTATTCCATGTCAGGGAGCCAAGAAGCCATGTCTACTCCTTCTGAGAAAGGGAAGGCCACAGAGAAGGAAACAAAGAGAATGAGGAAAGGGCAAGAATGAGAGATGTTCATATAAGAGTAAGGGGGAAAGTAGAGAGAGAATGTGCTGGGTTTCTAGGTGATATATTTTTACCAATAGGCACTGCACGGAGAGAAAGGATGGTGTCAGATAAGGTATGATCTCACTGGATTGGAAGAGGCACCTAAAAACCATGAGACACAAGAATTAGGGCTGCAGGAGGCTGGAAACATTGTGACCATAAAGCCAGGAGATCCCTCAGTTCCCTTCAGGCAAGGCACTTGAAGTGGGGATGGGGTGTGGAGACAGTTTAGTTATAAAATCAAGCATGTTCTTGGTGTGTACAGTCTGTCTCTCATCATGACCAAGGCAGGGCTGCTGTTCTGCCTGGAAGTGCAGAGGTTGGCTAGCAGGCACCAAAGACCATTTACACTTGGTTATTTAACTCAGGCCTTTTTACCCAACCCCAACCATAAAATACTCTCCCAAGTTCTGTCCAAAAGATGTAAAAATCAGAAAATTCTCATTATTTTCTTTAAGGCCTCAGAAATTATATCTCCAGCAGCATCAATCTCAGACAGCACTTGGAAAAGCACTTGGAAAAGATAAGATGTGTCTAACCTTTCCACTGTATGTCTTCAATGCTTGCTTCTATCATTTAGCAGTTTTTGCACTCTACCTTGGAGATGACTGCATTCCCAGCTTGACGCTCTCAGCCATTCTCTGTCTTACTGGGTGCATCTACACGAGACATTAAATGCTCAGTAGACTAATTCTACTGTGCATGAGCATGTCACTGCAAAAGTCATGCTAATGCGCTAAAGTGCAGTAGAATTAGTCTACTGTGCATTAGTATCACTAAAAAGGCATGCACCAGCACTACTGCACAGAAGTGCCAGTTGCTGCACATTGAGTTAGTATCTGTTATTACAGGTAATACATTTAAGGTGCCATAACTATGGCACATTAATGCACATGTAGACATGCCCACTGAGTTCTCAAGAGCATGCAAAATACATTAAAGGAAAATGTAAAGAGTACATTGCACCTGGAAATCAGAAGTCTCAGACTACCAAAGCAGTGATGTTTTAGAACAGCCTCCCAGCAGGAGTATTGGGGGCAAACAACCAAGAACCTGATTAGTTGATGAAAGAGATGTCTCTGTCTCTAGCAACATGCCATGGTTGCTAGAGACAGTAGTGGACTAGACAGCATTTGACTACCCAAGATGTTCCTCCTAGTCCGATAAGCTTTTAACATTAAGGCTCTTGTCCCAAGGGACTTTCATTCTAAGGTAGGCCAAAAGCAAAGCAAGACAATACATTATGGCATAACTGCTAAGTGGTAGAGAACAACAAATTTTGGAAGCATAGTTTTCCACAGAGTGGATTGTCAGTAAAGCAAATGTATGTTATTACATTTTAAAAACTGAATAGTGTTGGCTTAGAAATTGTATTTAAAAGTCTGTTTTTTAGGAATTGACTTATAGGTGTGTGTGTGTGTGTGTGTGTGTGTGTGTGTGTGTGTGTATGTATTAGGATGGTTCAAGATGGGCAGCAGGGGTTAATTGATTTCTAAGAGCTTGGGTCTTACAGTTTCACCCAGCCTTGGAAGCAGACAGGCTGTCTAACACAACAAGGCCAATGGATTAGATACAGCCTGAGAAATGAGAATTGAGAATGGGGGCATATACCATACTGTCTAACACAACAAGGTCAACAAGGACACAAAGTCTGGGAACCAAGGGAGTATGTACTATACTGCCCATAATGAGATAAGTGACACCAGCTACAAGGCCTCAGAGCATGGGGAGCTGAGTCCTGGTTTTGGGGGAACAGGCCAAATTAGGAGAAGGATGAGAAGGCTATGTGGACGTGTGACCACAGAGAGACAACCAACCAGAGATAGCCACGAATGAAGAATCATCAGGAGGGAAGGAAGATACAAAAGCAAAGACTTGATAGTAACAAAGTGTCCCTCCTTCTCTTCCTTTCTATCCCTCCCTGTCCCACCCGGGTTCTTCCTCCTTCTCCTCCTTGAGAGGGGTCCCCATCCCATCCCCGTCCCCTGGGAAGGATCCTCAAGGCCACCATGGATTGAGGGCATACAACCAGCCCATCTCATGTACCCCACTGGAGGGGGGCTGTAGGTCTTGGTATCCCATCTCCAGACTGCTGACACCTAAGAGAGCCTCAGAGTAAAGACTGCATCCTGGCCAGATGTACTTTGACTCTGATGACAGCCCTAGGATTTGTTAGATATATAGAATTGTTTGATTGTTGGTATTGAGGGGTTTTTTTGTTATCACAATGTATCAATAAATTTGCCTATTATTGAATGGAAAGGTTGTGGTCAATCTGAGGGTGAGTCCCCTTGCCCCGAACAAGGTATCTGGATCCTAAATCCAGAGCCAACAAATAGAAGCTATCAAAATCTCCCCTGTAAAACTCAGTTCTTTTGTATAACCTCTCCCCTCTGATCCATCACTGACAGCATACTGACTAGTTGTTATCAGCATGTGCCTTCCAGTTGCTGACATTCTGAGCAAAATTAGAGTAACCAGTGGTACATGCAAGTTCTAAATCCTCCTCCATCCCCCAACCATAGAGGATATTAGTCTGTTTCAGTCCCACATAGAGAAGCTGACTCTTTAGCACAGTAGCACATGGGTATACACACGGCATTTAACCTACTCCTCCATGCAAACCTGATCTTGCACTCATTTGCACTGGTGGAAATTAGGAGTGGAGCCAGGAAAGCCAATGCAACATCAGTGACAAATCTAGTTGAAAGGATAAACAAGCCTGGGTGAGGGGAAAGGGAGGAAACTCAATGTCAGTTGTTGCTTTGGACATGAGCTTTTGTGGCTCATGTCCAAAAGCTTTTGTGGCTTTTTTTTGAGTCTGGGCTACTCAACCCCTACCCAGGAGCTGAGTGGTTATTTCTGAAGCCCTCTTAATTGGATGCATTTAAGGATGCTTCCTGAGCTGCCTTTACCTCCTTGTGGCCAGGTTACACAGCCCTAAAATGGCACTTGGTAATTAAGGTCGTGGAAGCCCAAGAAATCTTCTGTGACTTGTTTGTTATCTAAGAGCCTGAGGCAACATTGAGGCCAGTCGGACCCTGACAGGCAGCTGGGGAAACCTGGTAATGATGGAGCTGCCAAACCAAGAGAAGGAGAGAAGGACACAGGGCTTACTAACAACAGTAACAACAACTGGCCCTAACAGTGCTGAGAGCCTGGAAGAGCCTCAGAGAGATGGGATCAATGAACTGGACTGAACTTGCTTGCTGATTCCTGCCTTTGGGTGCAGCAATATCAGAGCTATAATGGGATGGAAGGTGAGTGTAGGTACCAGGGGACAGAACAGATTGAGTGTGAGTTTGAAGATCAGCCTCTCTCTGTCTCCTATGTGGCTACTCTGTGCTCATCAGAAAGCTGTCTGAGGGCTTCAAAAGGATCTCACTTCTCTTCCGAGCTTCGGTAATGGTCAGACAACACCCAGAGGGCTGGAAACTTGCCTGGCCTTCATACCCATTCTGATTGGGGAGGGGGGGTGTTGTTGGAGGGTTTATTTTTAATTCCTTCCATCTCAGTTGTAGACTGGGAAATGCAAGAATTGTGTGTATATGTGCAAATAGCTGCATGTGTCTGTGGCTGCCAGTGTGTGCACACCCACATGCATGCAAGCATGGATCTGGGGATATGTATGAGTACACACATGCCCATGTGTACCATTTTTTGCTCTCTATTCTCCTTCTCCTAGAATTTCTTTTAGGATCATAGAAGAGTAGGGCTGGAAGGGACTCCAATGCCCTGCTCAAAGTAAGATCATCCCTGACTAGACCATTCCACAATTCCCCATGATCCTACCATTTCCCTGTCATTCTCATCCCATCTATCTTCTTCACTTCACATCCTATCACCTACCTGGGGGAGCTCCAGGAACACAGGAACAGTGAGTGAGTGCCCTGTTTGCACATTCCTCATAATTACTTTGGGGATAAGACAAACCCTGATCCCTCTTGATGTTCGTACAGTAGCCTCTGTTGCTAAGAAGACCAAGAAGATCTCATATCATATTAATGTATTGTCTTAGACCTCTGTCACCACTCTCAAGTGAGGGCACTATCTCATGGTCAGCAGTGTTGAGTGCTGCAGAGGCTGAGTGAATGTCTGCCCTTTATCAATTAACAGTAGATCATCCCTCAGTGCTGCTGAAGCAGCCTGTGGATCATACCCTGGTCTGAGTCTGAATTGTGTCAGGTCTAGGATATTAAAATTTATGATTTGAGCATATAGATGTGCTTTGGACAGTTTCTCCATGAAGTGGCTCAGAAGGGGAGGTTTTATACTAGGCAGTAGATGGCTACAAGTAATAAATCCCAGGTGGGCTTCTTCAGGGCTGGTGGGATGATTGTGGAGTGAAGTAGAAAAGAAGCTCCCTTCTGTGAATGATGCATTGGCTAGTTCAGCCAGAGGCAGCACCAGTGGTTCACAGCTCTTTTTCTGGTCAGGAAAAGCAAGTGTTGGATTCACAAGTATTGGGTTGTGAATCCCGTATGGCATCCAGAACTTCCTGATCAGTGAATGCACTGAACACTGGGAATGCAAGGTGAGCTGTTGGTTGGTAGGCTGAGGCAAAGCAGATCCACATGCTCTGAGAAGGGTTCCCAAATGTGCATGGTCTTTGCAGTGTGGAAGGTTTCATAGATTTCATAGACATTAGGGCTGGAAGGGACCTCGAAGATCATCAAGTCCAGTCCCCTGCCCCAGGGGCAGGAAGTCAGCTAGGGTCAAAGGACCCCAGCAAGATAAGCACCCAAGCGTTTCTTGAGTAAGCCCAGAGTAGGTGCCTGCACCACATCTGGAGGGAGTCTATTCCAGGTCTTAGGGGCTCGGACAGTAAAGAAATTTTTTCTTATGTCCAGCCTAAAATGGTCTTGAAAGAGTTTATGACCATTGGTCCTTGTTTTTTCTTGGGGAAATCTGGTGAACAGACATTCCCCCAGATCCTGATGTACACCCCTTGTGTACTTATAGGCAGCCACCAGGTTCCCCCAGAGCCTGCACTTTTCCAGACTGAAGAGTCCCATGGCTCTCAGCCTCTCTTCATAAGGCCTGTTCTCTTGCCCTCTGATCTTGCGCATGGCTGTCTTCTGGACTCTCTCAAGTTTCTTGACATCCTTCTTGAATTGTGGAGCCCAGAACTGGATGCAGTACTCCAGCTGTGGCCTGACCAAGGCCGAGTACAGCTGGAGGATGACATCCTGAGATTTACTTAAGAAGTATCTATAGATGCAAGCCAGGGTTTTGTTTGCTTTACCAGCTGCAACATTGCATTGGTGGCTCATGTTCTTCTTGTGGTCAATCATGCCCCCCAAGTCTCTTTCAGCAGTGGTGCTAGGAAGTGTAGCACTGCCAAGCCTATAAGTATGCTGCGGATTTTTTTCCCCCCGAGGTGGAGTACCTTGCATTTATCAGTATTAAACGTTATTAGGTTTGTGTCCACCACTTACTAAGCTTATCCAAGTCAGGCTGGATCACTGGCCTGTCTTCAGGTGTGGACGCTATGCCCCAAAGTTTAGTGTCAAGATAATTGGTCTTTGCAGTGTTTGGTGTTGGGTTCCACTACAGACTACAGACAGTTAAGACGGATGAAATGGTTAACCATCAGGGATAGCTCTGGGGGAAGTTTTTGCAGTGCCAATATAGCTGACAAAAGGTTCTCTCAGTCTGTCCCTAGCACAGACTCAAATTAATTTGTTGATAGAGACAGAATAAAATGCAACCTTTGTTTTTCATCACCAGTGCCCAGTTTTCTGCTTCCTCTCTTGGACCAGTGAAGAGGAGATCTGTGCATGCAATGTGCAGGAAGGTGGCATTTCAGGTGAAGCGGGTCAATGACCAAAGTAATTGTTTAATGATAATTCCAAGTATTCTTTTCCTGGCCCTGTGGGTATGGTGTAGTTATCCATTAACAGGTGTGGAATTTTGAAATCCAATCTTCAGGGTTATGTTCAGATCATTGCTTGCCTTTGTTGTCTGAGAGTCAGAAGGTCTCTGACCACTGTGTGGTCTGTCTGAGGTGGTCTGTCCAAGGCAGATCAGTGTTGCGACTCCTTGATCTTCACATCTAGGTCAACAATTGGATTCATGTTGCCATTGCCTGTGTGTGCTGGAGCAAATGGCTTATGAAAGCACTAGGAAGGCAATAGAGGAGATGAGTTTTAGGGCTTTTATGCCCATGATCTTGTTGGTATGTAAGCTGTCATTTCCCATAAGGACAAATATAGGGCCATTCATAACTGTCAACCATAAGAAATGTGTCTTTTCATCTTTATGAATCCTTTCATTTGTGGTGGTCTATAAATTAACATAAAAATCTGTTACCTTTGGTTGCAGTTTCTACTGCCAGATGAATGGATCAGAATGAAGTTGTCGCAGGGACCTCTTTCGGGTTTGATGCTGGCTGAGAAGATAAATTCAGTACCACCTGCCTGGGGCTGCAATGGCTTATTATTCAGCATTATTGGGTGGGCTAGCACAGGACTCATGGGACATGTCTACATGTGAATTTATGTGTACCTCAACTTAATGCACCTTAGGCTAAGGCGCATTAAAGCAATTTAGGTGCGTGTCTACATTTGCACACCTTAAGGTGCCTTAATGTGGCTTGCTGGGTGAACGTTTTTGCAGTCTACCCTGCTGGACAGCACTCTGGACAGCCCCCAGTACACACAGCTGTGCTGGGGCCTCCAGGCAGGTACCATGCTGGGAAAGTGGCTGGGGGCAGTGCAAGTAATGCCAGAACTGCTGCTTCAGCTCCAGCGTCAGCATCTGGGAGAACAGCACCTGCTGCTTCTTCTTCTTGGCGGCACCCAGTGGCAGCATGGGGCCCTGTGGGCTCAGCTCCAGCCCACTCAGTTGACATACACAGCATTAAAATGCCTTAAGGCATCTACATATCCCTTAAGGCACCTTAACTATTTGTGCCTAAATTTGATACCTGCCTTATGCAGGTATCAAATTTAGGTGCAATTAACCTAAAATCACCATTTTTAAGGCATATTAAGGGCACACACATGTAGACCTGCACTGTTAATGTGCCTTAAAAATGGCTAAAGTGCCTTAAATAGGCATGTGTAGACATGCCCCATGGTGCCATACAGCCAATCTGGTGCCCCTTCATGGAGTGTAATAAAATGACGGTGATTCATGTATGGTGAAGAAAGTTTTTTTGTCCAGCTGGGATAGTTATAACGAGTAGGTCATAGAGGGAAGGAATTTACTTGCAAGCAGAGTGTAGAGGCCACTGCAAAATCTCCTGGATAAGGCTCTTGGTTCTTTAAATGACTCGGCTTTGGGGATGTTCATGAGTTTTGAGGTTTGCTTTCCACCATCCAAGACAGGAAAGAGAAGCAGTAGGCAAGACAGATACTCTGTCTGTTCAAAACAGAGGGTAGGTCAGCTTCTTGGTAGTGTTCCCCCTTCTTGACTGGTGCAGTGAGTGCCCCCCGCTGTTCAGTCTATTTTAAACATTACTTTTCACAGACACTTGTCTGATCTAGTTCCTCTGATGAGAATTATTGTGTTATGGCAGCAGCAGGGTGTGGATGTGGAGCAGTTAAAGCTTGTTGTGACTCCACGTTGCTGTTGACTTGTGCCAAAGACACACCCTGCTTTTTTGACCAGGCTGTAAGGAAACACTTGCCATTCAGGCTGGAGAGTGGAAGGCGCCTAGATACGGTGCTAGCCATATTTCTCCTTTACATGCTGCTGACTACAGAAATTGGCTCCCAAGTCTAGGGAGGGGCTTTCATCTCTGATAAAGGATAGCAGTTAGAGGCCCCAACTGAGATCAGCATCCCACTGTGCAAGGTGCTACATGCACGCAGTGACAGCCCCTGCTCCAACTAGCATATATTTTAAATAGACTAGGCAGACAAAGCATACAGAGAACAGAAAGAAGCAGAACAACTTACCCAGGAGTTTAATGTTAGAGTTGAGACTAGAACCCAAGTCCTCCTGCCACCTGTCCTTGCTATGAGCCAATGTAGCCTCACCACTGCACAGGGCAGGCAAGCCTCAAAGTCACATGCTGTTATGTACACACATATGAATATTCATAGTATTCATAGTCAGTATATCTGCCCTTCAGATATTTAGTCTGCTTAGACTGTGAGCTTCCTGAGGCTGGGGCTGCCTCTTGCTAAGCTTTTATACAATGTTGACAGCACTTAGGGCCCAGCCCCAGCTGGTCTGTAAGCATAACTGTACTAAAACTGATCAGTAATAATAATTGCACACTCTTCCAATGAAAGGAGAGAAATAACTCCATCTGACCTTTTTGACTAACACAGTAGTCCATCTCAAATAGGAATTACATGCAGAGAGCTGTTTGCAGGTTGCAGTTATTATACATGATAATTATTAAGCATTTAATTTCAAACAGCATATGAAGGAGGAAGAACTTGTGACCTGGTTGTGGGAAGTGAAGCAGAAAAAGGAAGATAACTAAGTCAGATAAATTATTCATTCATTTCTGCGTGTAAGTTACAGATTCCCAGCTATGTTACTGGGGAATTTGTTTGGAGTTTGTAATGCTGGTCAGTAACAAAGTTTCGTTCCCTTGCTTCCTTCTAGTTACTTACCACAATTTTACAAGCATCCAAAGGCTGGAGTTTACAATATATGACAGCACAAAAACTCCCCAGTGGCAAGGTTCTAGGGAAACACACAAATAACAGTTTACTAATTTCTGGCTGCTCATGGGAGGCTTGATGGCTTAAGGGTTTAGGAATGGACCACAGAGCTTTTACCTTCTAGGTCACCAGTTTAAATCTAGCCCTTCTAATAGGTGAGAGTTGTAGCTCCTTTATCACCCTAGGAGCATTTCATTGGTCTATAGCAAGTGGACTGGAGATTTTAAGCTGATTCCCAAGGTCTCTGTGTCATCAGATGTATCTCCACTATTGGGCCACCCTGTTGGCTGTGGGGTGGCTCATGAAGAGCTGTGTGTTAAGGAATCACCAGCTGCTTGTGATTAGAGAGTAGGGGGCTAGCTGCCTGTTGGTGGTGGGGTTCACCTGTCTCTGGGCAAGATGGGGAGGTCTCATGCTCACTATGGGAGGGGAGCTGGACAATATCTGATTATATTAGATGCTAGAGGCCCCTATTGGGCAAAGCTCTGTACAAACATATGTCTCTCTCTGCCACATAGAGCTTGCAAGTGAAAGGGACAAGACAGACAAAGGGGAAGGGAAAAGGGGTGGAGTCATTCATAATGCTTAATTAATGTGATAGTAGTATACAGACAGTACAACATCTAACAATTAACCAGATAGTACAATACCTGGTTAATGCAGCACAATGGGTTTTGCTTCCTATTTAAGTCCTTGCAGTAGGGTCATGTTAGGGTGGGTTATCTAGATGGGCAGACAAAGCACAGGAAGTGAATGGGGTGGAACAAACAGCTAGTAAGTCCAGGTTGGAGGATATTGAGAGGAGAGTGAAGACAATGGTCTGACAGCTTTGCAATTCTCAAGCAGAGGGTGTTATCAGACTGGGGTGTAGGTGGTCTGATTGAATGGTTAGACAACTGAGGGAAAGCAGGGGCCTAGTGATGGTTCAGAGGGCAAGAGTCATATTGCCAAAACCAGAGGGAAATCCAGAAGCAGAGTCCACAACACAGCCCACGGACATGATCCAGGGATCAGATGCCAAATACCAATCCAAGGGGCAATCCACAGGGCGAAGTCTAAAAACAGCCAAACTGGGATCAGGAGCCAGGAAACAGATCTTCAGGAAAATCCAAAGCCCAAATCCAGAAAAATCCAAAAACCAGGGTCAGGGACAGAGTGCATGAACCAGGAGGCTTGCCACAGCAGAACTGTTGACTGATCTGCAGACCCAGGGCCCCAGTGGGCACTAAATGGGCAGGCAGCGCTCCCAGCAGCCAATCAGGATGCTTGCTGCTCCTGACCTGGGGCAGAGGTCACTAGCTGAGGCTGCTGCAGGTGTGGCTGCTGTGGTACTTGGCCCAGGCTGGCCAGCCTGCTCAGAGTCCCTGCCAGACAAAAATGATCTTTGCCCCCCAGAGGCAAAGCCAGACCAATTGTGTGCCAGGTACTGCAGGCCATTATAAGGACAAGGTCCCTTTGCAAAGGAGCTTGTAGCATCGGGGTCAGACCCTGCCTGTCTGCCCTTGCATAGGCACGTGCAATGGTTTTCAGAAGATGAATCACCAACCAGAGCAGAGATTTGTTTTTAAAACCTGACGAGTGAATATTCTGTGCTGACAGAGACAACAGGATGTTGGATGCACTGGCTTGCAAATTCACAGCCCATGCATGGAAGAGAGTCTGTTGTTCACAGCAAGACAGGGAAAAAGAAGAAATGGAGTCTCCACTAGTTTTGCCGTGCTGAGTGAATTGGGAGCACTAGGCATTCAGGGCAGCCACTCGTGTAAGCTGGGCCTGGTCAAGGAGGTAAGTGTGGTTTGATCAGTGGTATAGCAATACACCTGTGGCACAGGAACAGCAGCAGTGTCCGGTTGCTGCTGCACCACTGGCACAATAACAGCTGCTGATGGGAGCCATTTCTTTTTGCCCTTCTCCCCCCTACACCCCCACCCCCACACTCCAAGTCAGCACCCAGGGCAGTTGCCCTGTTTGTCCAACCCTAGTTGCACAACTAGGTTTACAATGCAAGGGCAAGAATAGAAGATGCTTGCTAATTTACACTTCGCTAATCCCTGCCCCAATTACCGTGATCCTTGCTGCTCTCTGCAAGGTGGAATCAGAGCTGTTCACTTGTGGGTCACATACCTTAAGCTGCTGCTGGCCACTCATGCAGCCCCAAAGGGTTTTCTGGAGCTGCAGGTTTGTAATCCTTCTCTCATGATGATCCTTCATGGTGGATGATGTTATGTGGCACAGAGCCAGTGGAAAGGGGTGATCACAGGTTGAGTGGGGTACCATGCAATGTGTAGATAAATTGAAATTAAGAGGTGTATTCAAAATAATGAGATAAGGGACATTTGTCAGGCATTTGCTCTGCTTGAGTTACTGTGTATGCTCAGTAACTTGGAAGCCAGGCATTCACAGGGGGTACGTCCATCACTCATGCTTAGCAGAGAGGTTCTGCCTCAGGTGACAATGGTACTTCTTCCCGTGTTGGTGATGTGAGAGTATGACGTCCAGTCAACGCTGCCAGCAAACACACTGTCTTATTCCTATTGTCCTTGCAGGTTCAGTTCAGCTGTGCGAGTGAGGAAGAGACTATTTTGCATGGTCAGCATAACAGCCATGTTCCCAGGACAGTGGCAGAGGCAGAGGCAGAGGCAGAAAGAGTTTAGCTTGGCTTTTCAATCCCAGGCAGAGTTAGCAATGGCAGCAGCAAGAGAATAAATATGGTACCAATGGGCCAAATCTTCAGCTGGTGTAAAATAGCAGGCTTATCTTCACTGCAGTCAACTGACTTACAGTGCATTTACTGACATTTAACGCTAAGTATTTATAGGGATTTTGGCAGGCTCTATGCACAAATTCTCAGCCAAAAGGTTTTAGAATGGAAAATGGGCCAAATTTAGAGCCCCTTAAAAACACTGGGCACTGGCCTATCCTCAAGGAGTACTGATGAAATTATTGGGGCCTTCCTTTTCTGTGTCCTTGCATGACAATGTATTTAGCAGAATTTACAGATTTGTTGGAATCTGACAGTGCTGTGCCTTGAGCACTTGAGCGCCTCCAACTTGTGACTTAGTACATGCACTACCCCAGCCCCCATTATCAGGGCTACTTACAGAGGAAGGTGAGTATGAGTAGCAGAATCTGGTCCTCAATGTATGTTCTTTGGTCCTTATGCAGCAGTAACTCTCTAGCTCCTAGCAAAAGAATCGGCACACACCAGTTGAAGTCCCCAGCCTTGGCTGTAGCCAACACCTAATGCCTCTGGGAAGGCTTAAAAACACCCTAAAACATAGAGCAGAAAAAGGAGGTGGGGTGGGGTGGGGTGGGGGGAACAACCAGCAAAGCCCAGGAAATACCCATGGTAGAAAATAGGCATAGCCACACCTAGATCATCATCCCTGACCAGTGGCTGTCCAACCTCTTTTTGAACACCTCCAGTGACTGAGAGCTCACGGCTTCCCTAGGCAGTCTATTCCACTGCCTCACTATTCTAACAGTGAAGAAGTTTTTCCAGATATGCAATCTAAACTTGCTTTGCTTCAACTTCTGGCCATTGGTCCCCATCCTTCTCTATGCAGCAAGAGAGAAAAGGTGCTTTTCCTCTTCTTTATGGGAACCCTTCAGGTATTTGAAGACTGCTGTCAGGTATCAAAGGCTCTCAAACACTTTTTCTGCAAGCTGAACATGCCTAGCTCCTTCAGCTTCTCCTCATGTGACTTGCTTTTCAAGCCCTTGATCATTTTTGGTTCACACTTCTCCATGTCCTTTTTAAATGGGTCAGTGAGCACTGGCCTGAGAAAAGACTTTGTAAGGACTGAGTAGGCACGTCCACATGTTCATTAATTCTTCGTAATTAGGGTATATTAAGTTTAGTACCTGTAATAACAGGTAATAACAATGCGCCATAATCGGTGCTATTGTGCATTAGCAGAGATGAATGCTTTTTTGTGACATTAATACACATTAGACTAATTCTACTGTGCATTAGCACAGTTTTTACCAGCTGCGCTAATATGCAGTATAATTAGTCTTCTGTGCATTAAGTGTCTCATGTAATGATGCCCAGTAAGGACTCCAGAAACTGGACCAGAGGAATTTGAAAGTGCTCAGAACTTGGTTTACTGATATTTTATCCTAGATTAGCTGTGACATCAAGAGATTTGTAAATAATTGTGGCCAGTGCAAGTGCAGTGCAAATGCCAGGCCTCGAGGCCTGGGCTTATTGGACTCCCTTCCAGGAAAATCCTAGGGTGCCGTGGACTTGAGTCTTGAGATAATGGTGAGGAAGGAGGATTGTCAGTGGTGAAAGAATTCACTGGGCCTTTCCCTTCCCTGTGTTCAGTACCTCTTGGAGTATCTGCTCTCACTCCTCTCCACACACAAAATCAGCACTTCAGCTCCAGGGCAGTTGTTCTGGGCATGTTTTTGTTGCGTGACTGAAGCAGTACCTAAATACGAGTCCTTTCCCAGGAGGACCAGAGATGTTTCTTCAACAGCAGGACCACAAACTATTACAGGCATTTACTGAGCTGTATTTTGCAACTCATTTTGACAGCATTATTACTTAATTGTTGACATTTCACTGAACTGGCCACAGCATTTTGGTAAGAAAGTCCTACTGTGAGGGGAGGGCAGGGACTGACATGGAGCTTTTTCATGTTAAGTGACTGCTCCAGGAGACACAAACAACCACAAAGCTGCAGCTACATCTTCACAGGGAAAAAGAAGGACTCCACCTGCCACAGTTGGGCCTGTCTGGAGTCAGGTCATATTGGGACGTCTAGGAATCTCTGGGAATTAAGGAAAGACCACCATCTTATTTCTCTGTCTGTGTCTGTTATACCCTCAGCATAATGTCCCCAAAGCATCACAATATCTGGCATGTTTTCAGAAGTAAGATAGGGCTTGGGGATGACCTGATGGGCATTTCTTGTGTAAATTTTCTCTTAAAGACCAGCTCTGATGAGTAGCAGCTGACAGTGGTTCCCATCCGTGTAGAACAAACAGGGGTGGCTCAGTTTGGTTAGTGTCACAATTAAAGCCCATAAGAACTGGCCTGGCCCCTCCATTGCCATGCTCAACTGAGAACTCCACGGTGGAGAAAAGTCACTCTTCCCTTTGGCATCTTTCTGGTTAAGACAGAGTTAGGGTGGTGAGGAAGACATATGGGGAAGTCTAAATTGCTGTTAACCATGCAGTCTCTGCTCTTAGTGCTGGGTTATAGAGATAAGACTGGCTGTTTCTTTCTCTTCATGTTTACTCCAACTGCTACTGAATTAGTGGCCTTGATGGCTCTGTAATAATTATCCCAACCGAGCTGAGATTGGGTGGGTAAGATTTCAGCCTGCCATTGATGTTTGGGTTTTGTTTGGACAATTATACAGCAGATGGACAGGACCTTTTCATGAATGGGTTTGCCAGCATAGCTGTTCTCCCACAGCTGGAGAGCAGCTTCTCATTCACTGCTGACTCTACAGAAAGCCTTAGAAAGTTTATCTTCCTCCATTTAGTAACTCTCTTTCAATAGCAGAGGCATACAAATGATGCCATGTTCATGTCTCACTGCAACTATTCTGCATTCAGGATTAATCTCAGAGGCTTGCACATGGTCCAGCTTCCTGGGAAAACTCCAGGGTAGCTGGTTACCCAAACAGCAAAAGTGCAAGAACATTCATTCAAACAAACTCATGTCAACAAACATTCACAGGAATGATCCTGAAACCAATGAAGCCAGTGGAAACTCATCTCAATTTGATGTGCTTAGTTTGTTTGATGGGTGAACTGATTTGTTGTAATGTACACAACCATCATTCCCAAGCTGTATCAAGGTCCCTGCAGGAATCATGAGGAAAGAGGAACAGGCAGCTTCTTAAGTACCACATCTTGTTTTTTGGAAGGCAGAATGTAGTTTAAAAGATTTTTCCAGAGTCACAGCCAACTGTGTGAGTCCTCCTGCTAACACAGAGCTTCCAGAAAGCGTGGCATCCAAGGAGATAGTCTGGGCGAGGCAGCAGGAGCTGTGGCAGATCAGCAACACGGCTAGGACCAGGCCCTTGCAAGGGCAGTAGCAAGTTCTTTATATAAGTTCTGGTACATAATAAAAGTACTATTTCCATAGCACAAGACTCATCAAAATACTACAGACTGCATGCAGCAGCTCATTTGCCCAGAGCCATCTCAGTTAGTCCTTCAGGCACTAGCTATGGTGCTCAGTCAATAGCTACAGCTGTGAGAGGGCTAACACAGGACTCCCCCCACTTCTGCTTGGTCGGCCAGAGCCAAGAGGCAGCCATCATACTTCTATTCCAGTGAAGAAAAATCAGCTTCCCTGCTTAAGACATGCCCCTCAATTTTGAAGAGCTGATTTGTGGGGGATTCATGTGGTGTGTGATGAATCTGGTAAATCTGACCCACTTGTTCTACAGCCCCCTTCTGTTTCACAGGCACCTATAGACACTTAAGTTTGTAGGCCACTCCTGACTGCACCTTGTTGACCTGCACCTCTCAGCCCCTTTCCTTATCAACTCTCTCTGCAAACACTGGTGGTTCCTGGCAGGGACATAGTATCGCATCTTTTCAAGCCCTTTCACAATTGCTGTCCAGAATAATTTTTCTCTTACCCCAAAGTTATTACTTAAAATGTGGCTACCACTGGATGGTTAAATATAGGTGTAAAGTATTAGCCTATAGCTTGCCCTAAGTAACAAACAGAATCAATGTCAGAGTTGGAAGCACAACTCAGGATCCTGGACTCAGATTGCTCCTGTAACTGCTAGACCCCAGTCCTTCCCAGAGCTGGGAGCAGAACCCAGGAGTCTCGACTCCCAGCCCCTGCTCCAAGTACTGGATCAGGCTGCCTCTTTCCATATTCTACAATAACCATCTCAAGCTGACTGAGTCCCAGAAATGCGACAAGAGATGTGGGACGTGGGCCTGGTTTGACTGCTTAGTCCTGTGTTGGCTTATGTCTCCCTCTCTTGTCTCTTAATAAAGGCTCACAGACAGTGGAGGTGCCCAGCACCGCTCAGCCATGCTTTTGGATGGTCTGTCTTGTCATTCTTCCCAGCGGTCTCCTCTCCATGCTAGCCACATTCCTTTGCTCTACTCCAATCCATGCTGGCTCCCCACCGCCTCTTCCCCCCAGTGGCAAAGGAGCGTTGTCAGAGCCAGGAGAGCTGATCTGGCCTGACAGCCTTGCTCTTTTTCTCACGACCCGTAGGTTTGACTGTGAGCGAAGGATCTAGCCCACACAGATATAATTATCCACTGAATGGCTCAAACTTCCCTCAACCCCCTCCTTCCCGCCTGCTACCACCCGCAGGAGATTGCTTTCCACTGAACAGCTGTTCCATGTCATATTGAGTCACTCTAACAATGCAGACAGGGGCTGCGGCATTTGCTCCAGCCAGAGCTACACCAAGAGCTGAAGGCTGCTGGAGTGGAGGACTGAGCCATGCAGGGGGTTATCCAGGTGCATACGCAAAGGGGTATTTGGCCTGAGCCCCAATTTCCAAGCAACACCACACTGAGGGAGCACCGGAGCTGCTGGGCTGTGATTTTGTTAACAACCAGAAGTAAGGGGACCCAAAGGAGAAGGAGAAAGGCTGACAGAGACGGGCAGTTTCTCAAGCAACTAAGCTGGTTTAAAGCCCATAAAATGAAGAAATGAGCTGCTGCCCCTCTACCTCCATTCTCCCCTGAGAACAGTCCTTAGGGGCATGATTTCATAGACATTATTTCATAGACGCGAGAGCTGGAAGGGACCTCGGAAGATCATCTGGTCCAGCCCCTAATGATGCTTGGGATTGTTTCATCACTAGTGAATCTAATGAGCTGGTAACCATTTAACTTGTAATCTATTTGGGGCAGAGAGCTCTGAGCAGACAGAGGTCCTGGTCCAGGGCAAGTTTTCCATGCAGCTCTGCCAGTGCTCTTCCCTTCTGGTCCACAGACCTCTCAGACACTGTTGTCTTCCTCCTCCACTTCCCCTTCCCCGTGCAGCTATCCCAAAGCGGCGCTTGTCCTGGGCTGTAGCACTGCCTGCTGTTTAAGACCTACTTTTTCCAGAGCTTCTTCATTTTGACCCAAAGGGCCTCTGTTTATTCCAGTCCTCAATGGAGACAGCAATAGTGCTGAACTGGTGGTGGGTCCATTATTAAAAAACCAAATTCATAACTATGTGTGATTCAGGTCAAACAGGAGCTGCACAGAGATGGATCGGCTCTGGCCTCAGCACACAGCCTCAGCTGGGGGCAATCAATGTAACTGAATCCAATGGCAATTTGTGCCAATTTGCACCAGCTGCAGTTCTGGCCCTATATTTTTTGCCTAGGAGTACAGTAAGTATCTAATATGAATCCTCATGCAATCTCCCAGAAGATAGTGCCTTTCCCTTCTCTCCCCACCCCGCTTTTTTTTTTACACAACTCTGCAGTGTCTGACCTCTAATACCAAGATAACCCAGTGCCCTTTGAAGAACTAAACAACTTTTAAAGAATGTAATTCATGAATATTTTGTACTGAGTCAAGCCCCTCTCAGTCATAGCTTTGGGTGTATTTTGCCCTGTGAAGCTTGGAAGAAGGCCTGCTATATTTTTGCAAAGCTTTTTACCTTGGTGATGGCAGCCTGGCTTGTCCAATTATAACTTTTATATTACAATACCCAGCCTTGGCTTATGACCAGTATAGAAGTGCAACACATGGTAATGAGAAGTCCACTGTGACAGTTTCAGGAATCCGTCCATGTGCCAGAGGTCACCGTTCCCCTCTGTGTGGAGGCTGCCCTTTCATCCTGCTGACGTATCCTCAACCAAAAAATGTGCCACTGAAAAGTGTGGTGAGCAGCAAGAATTTGCAGTGGCCAGTTCAGCAGCAGTGGTGACCAGCGGTAGGAGTGAGGGGGACAACATCCCTTCAGACAGAGCAGGAATGCTGGGGCAACTGGAAGGCATCAATGTATCATTAGTAAAATGTGGAATACAGAACAGGAGCCAGACTGGATTGCTAGGGATAGACATACTGCTAATGAAACATGGATTGGATCAGAACTTTACGGGCCAGATCCAATCTTTTTGTGGGCTGTATGTAGCCCAGAGGCCACAGATTCCCAACCCCTGCTTTAGAGAGCTCTGATCTTGGGCCAATGGTCTTTCCAAAGCAGGAGGAAACAAGAGACAGGGAGATGCCTGTTTGTGTAGATTTGCATATTTCTTGTGCCAGCTCATGTAAAGAGGTTTTTGGAACCCTTACAGAGCTTGGAGTTCCCTTTGCTTTGAATTTCATGAGACCTTGAAGAGGGAACAATAAACCCAGAACATCCACAAGTATGGAGCTCTAGGAAACGGTGCGCTTAAAACTACTGGGGAGTCTGGGGAGGGGAGGGGTCAGTTCGGTCCAAGGGTAAGTGGGCTGTGAGGTCCCATTTCTGTCTAGGGATAACAGAGAAGAGCTAGTGTCCAGGAAACGTGCTAGAGAAGCCAAGGGAAGAGCAAGTGCCATAAACTATCTGACCAATAGAATTTTTAAGAGTTCAGTGGCACATGTGCTTTCCCATTTGTGTGAGCACACACGTATTGGAGATATCCACCATCATTCAAAATCATCTAAAGATGCATTTTACTTCACCCCTCACTCGCCAGCTTAAGTGTGGCATCAGCCCCAGCAAGACAATGCTACTACTCAGCTACCAGGCCCTTCCTAAGCAGTTTGGGAATCTTGATACACAATTCATCCTTCGTGTGCTGTGAGGGGCTTATAACCAATGGCACTGGAGGTAACAAAACATCTGGACTGCCCAGAAAATGTTTTTCCCAGGCCTATGGCTTTTCTTCAACCTCCTTTGGCAATGGGCCCTGACCAGTCTTTCCCCACCTCTACTTCCCACAGTGACCAAGAAGGTAGTCAACTACTATGCTCCTTTCTTTATAGCTCACTCACCATTTGTTGTCCAAGCTTAGAAGAGTCCAGATTTCAGGCGGATCAAACTTTCATCCCATGGGCCTGCCACTTCATGGGGTTCTTCTAGCTGTCCTGGATGAGGAAACTTCTGCTTTGGTGCTCGGTAATATGGTCCTCAAAGTGTTGCATCAAGATGCTGCTCTCACTGCTTCAGCCAAAGCAGTGCCTGCTGGGACTGATCCACCATGTCTCAGGCTATTTTGAAGCAGCCTCTGCCAGGTGACCACTCTTTGATGAAGAGCCTAAAGCATACAGCACACCAACTGAGTCTTTACCACAAGGAGGAAATATTTCTTGGTATATAAGACCCCAAGCATAGTAGAAAATCCTTCCTGGATGAAGCCACCATCTCCAGTTTCTCCTTTTTTCCTTGACCTGCCCAGAGTTCCCATGCCCCAGCACTGCAGGCTGCAGTACTGGTTAGGGTGACCCCATACTCCATGCACATTGGACATTGCTCATTTGTCCATCCATCTTCAAACATGACTAGCAGTATTTCATCCATCTGCAACTCCAAAACTTAATGGTATTTTAGCAACGCTGTCCCATAACAGGTGTGCTAATAACTTCCATGCAAATTGCATTCAAATGAGGCTCAAACCACCTCAGCTCCTGCTACTAATCCACAGGTGCCCAAGAGGGCTCCCTGAGCTAGCAACATGATTGTGGACCTGACCAGAGTTGCAGGACCCGATAGTCTACTCTGCATCTTCAAATGCTGAGGAGGTCTCCCTGCTTGATGCTGGGGCCACTGTGCGGCAAGATAGTTTCATAGTTTCATAGTAGCTAGGGTCAGGAAGGACCTGATCAGATCATCTAGCCTGACCCCCTGCCACAGGCAGGAATGAATGCTGGGCAGGAATGAATGCTGGGTTCACAAGACCCCAGACAGGTGATCATCCAACCTCCTCTTGAATTTGCCCAAGGTAAGGGTGAGGACCACTTCCCTGGGAAGTTGATTCCAGATTTTGGCCACCCTAACTGTAAAATATTGCCTTCTGATCTCCAACCTAAACCTATTCTCCATCAGCTTATGACCATTGTTCCTTGTTACCCCAGGTGGTGCTGGGGAGAAAAGAGCTCTGCTTATTTGCTGTTGATCCCCCCTGATGAGTTTGTAGGCAGCCACCAGGTCCCCCCTCAGCCTCCTCTTGCTGAGGCTGAACAGGTGCAGTCTCTCCTCGTAGGGCCTGTCCTGCTGCCCTCTCACCAAGCGGGTGGCCCTCCTCTGAACCCTCTCCAGGCTGGCCACATCCCTTTTGAAGTGCGGCGCCCAGTACTGGACGCAGTACTCCAACTGCGGCCTGACCAAAGTCGCATAGAGGGGGAGTATCACCTCTCTGGACTGGCTTGAGATGCACCTTTGGATACATGACAAGGTATGGCTGGCCTTGCTGGCTGAGGTCTGGCATTGGCGGCTTATGTCCATCTTGGAGTTAGTAATGACTCCGAGATCCCTTTCCGCCTCTGCGCTTTCAAGAAGGGAACTCCCCAGCCTGTATGTATGCTGTGGATTCCTTCTCCCAAGGTGCAGCATCCTACATTTGTCTACGTTGAACCCCATCCTATTCTCATCTGCCCACTTTTGTAGTCTGTCTAAATTTATTTGCAGCCTCTCTCTCCCTTCAAGTGTGTCCACCTCGCCGCACATCTTAGTGTCATCAGCAAACTTGGACAGCGTGCTTTCCACCCCATCGTCCAAGTCGCTGATGAAGATGTTAAACAGTGCAGGCCTGAGGGCCGAGCCCTGGGGTACCCCACTGCTCACATCTTGCCAGGTTGAGTACAACCCATCCACCATTACTCTCTGGGTGCGCCCCATCAGCCAATTTTTTACCCATCCAACTGTGCAGGCATCAATGCCGCAGTCGCTTAATTTATTGATGAGAATGGGGTGAGAGACAGTTTCAAAGGCCCTGTACAAATTCTTTGTAATTTGTGTGGTCAGTAACACTCTATTAAAAATGCACCTGTTTTTTGCAAGCACAGTACCAAATCTCCTGGGCTGCCTCCAGAGCTGGCTGAACAATTCAAAATTCCAGTGAAAAGACCTAAATGTTTGTGAAACCTGTTTTGGGTTTCTGTCCACCTCCACTGCAAACTTTGGCATTATGCTGCCCCTGCATTACTACAAACAAATCTGACCCCTGCTGTTTGTCTGCCCTGGTTTCTATCTTTCTGCCTTAGAGTGCAACTTTAATTAGATGCACTTCAGTCCTTTCAGTACTTGCTAAAGCTTGCTTCTGGGAAACATAGTTTTCACTAGCCCTGCAAACAGCCAGCGTACTTTACAAAATTAAGCCCACTCCTTGCAGTAACTTTGCTTTGTCCTGACTAGCTCTAATGAGCCTATTTGTTAAATGCTCGGATTCACATGACTTAACTTTATGATGAAGATCTGTGACATAACAGTCAATGGTCTCACCTGTCAGACAGTTTCTTGAGAAGAAAACATGCCTTTTCTAAGTGACATTTTTGCCTGGATCCTCATATTCTTGACATTCGTGAATGACTCCATCAAGCTGTTTGCAATCTCCCTCATGCTCCCACTGGAATCTATTGTCAATCTCAAATGCCTCTGGGTCTGGCACAGAGCCGTGTGGATGATTTCACCCTCTCTGATTTCTCTTCAATACTGTTTTCTTCCAGAATAATTCTTCCTCTGAAGCCTCCTCCGTCAGTTTTCAATCCAGTTTCCTTCCTGATTGGGAGGCTCCTGGGCTTCATTTGCTCCATTTTGACCCAAGATGCTGTATACTTTCATCAGTGATCACATAGTAGGAGCCAGCATGATACCAATATTATTCATAAATTGGCCAAGTCCAACAGAAGATTTCATATAGGCCAAAAAATAGGCACAAAGTGATAACATCTGCATAGGCTTTTCCACCTACCTGGCATATCCAGCCATATTGTATAGAAGAAATATTTCCACAGGTCTACCTGGTAGAGTCCTTCTTTCTTCAGACAAAGAGCTAAATCAATTAAATTCCACTGTCCTGCAGTGACAGTAGCAAAGTTGGCCCCATGTACTTTTGGTTCCAACCTGAGGGCTATTATGTCTGTTCAATGTACAGGATTACTCTGGGTTGCCTTATAAAGCCAGGTTGCCTTCAGGAACCATTAATGCCAAGCCTGGAAAAAATGGGGAAGAAAAAACCCAGTCCCTTTTCTTTTCTTGTTTGTATTCACACACCTTTGTTGCAAGGAGCTTGTGCACACTGAAGAGAACCCTGCCAGCAAAGAAAGGAAGTCCAAGCCAATAATTATATGTAACGTGGTACTTTAAAAGCACCAGGTTCACACAGTTGAAGCTATGTGTAACCTAAATCAGCTGAGGGAAAGGATTTAAACAGAAGAAGGTAAAGACAATTGAGAATAGCTGGAAAATACTTCAGTAGGTGGCCCAAAATCCAGCCTCATACATGGGCTAGGGACAGACAGTACACATAAACTGATTTAAGTGATTAGAAACTGTTTTAAACCTGTAACAGAACAGAAGTTCAGTGCACATAAATGGCTGAAACTGGCTTGAGATAAACCTGGTTGAATGTAGTATCAGACTTAACTGATTTGGGTCAAACCGGGTTATGCAATGTCTGTCCCAGACCCCTTCTGGGTTTAAGTTAAATCAGAGTCCCCCAGCATCCTGGTATGCTTTCTGGGTTGGGAGGGACTCTCTGCTCCAGAGAGCTGGGCTGGCCTCTCACCTCTGCTCCCTGGCTGCAGCTCCGGCAGAGACTACAGGTACAGTGGGGTCTGCCTGGCTTCCTTCTGCTGTCTACTCCCCCACCCCACTCCCAGGATCCCCACTTCCCCCTGCCTTACACAGACACCTCTCAGCATTAGCTAGCAGACCACAAGCTGGCCACGGTCCATGCTGTGTGAGACGGAACAATGGGAGACAAAGGCAGACATGACTGTGTCGGCTTAGGGCTTTTTGGAGCTAATCAACAGGTAGCTGGTAATGTCCCTCCATTCCTTCCTTGGAAAAGCTGTTTAAGAAGAGCTTAACCTAATGCACAGAAGCTGTTGTTTTCTTAATAAACTGATAAATACTGAGTTAGGAATGATAAACTCTGTGTTATCAACTCCCTTCTGGGTTGCTCAGGAGGGGGAGGGTGGGGAAGGAAAGGGAGGGCTGCTCTAGCTCCCACTCACTTCTCGCCTGAGCCACTGCAGGCATGTGCCGGCATTTCTTCAGTCCAGAGGGGAAGTCTGTGCAGTTACAAATTGGATTAGCCTAGCCAGGTTACACTAACCTGCAAAGATTGAATTGATCAGGCTTTTTTAATGTCTGTCCCTAGCTATGATGGAGAGAGAAGGCCACGCCATTTAAAAAATGGAACATCACCCCCCACCCTCCAAAAAAGCAAACTTAAGACGTAAGTATTTGTATATGTATATGCTTACATATGTGTGTGTGTGTGTGTGTGTGTGTGTGTGTGTGTGCATATTACAAATGGAAAAAGGGAAAATTGATAGTAATTCATTTAAATCAGAAGCTAGAAATTCTCAGCTAGACATCAGTTCAGTGGAATGCCTGATACAAGATCATAGGAAAGCAGGGCTGGAAGGGACCTCACAAGATCATCTACTGTAGCCCTCTGCTCAAGGCAGGATCATAACTGACTAAATCATTCCAGCCAAGTGTCTCTTTATCCTGCTCCAGGGATGGAGATTCCACAATTTCTCTAGGTAGCCTGTTTCAATGCTTCACCACCCTCATAATCAGAAAGTTCCTTCTAATCTCCAAATTAAATTTCCCCTGCTGAAGCTTGAGGCCATTATTCCTAGTCCCATCCTCCATGGCCATGGATGAAAATGCATCTCCATTCTCTCCATAATCACCCTTCAGGTATTTGAAGACTGTAATCAAATCCCACCTCAGTCTTCTCTTCTCCAGTCTAAATAACCCTAGTTCTTTCAGCTTTTCCTTATAAGCCTTGCCTCCCAGGCCCCTGATCATTTTTGTTGCTCTGTGCTGAACTCTTTCAAACTGTCCATGTCCTTCTTGAAATGTAGAGCCCAAAACTTGACACAGTCAAGTGCTGAGTCGAGGCCTCACCAGTGCTGATTGGAGCGAACAAATCACTTCCCTTGATTTGCGAGTGACACTCCTTTTAATACAGCCCAGTATGCTTTGGGCATTTTTTTGTTGTTGCAATAATAGCACACTGTTGGCTCATATTCAGCTTATGGTCTACTGTAACCTCCAGGTCCTTCTCTGCAGTACTGCAACCTAGCCATTAATTTCCCAGTCAATATTTGTATATGCAGTTATTCCATTCCAAGTGCAGGACCTTCCACTTGTCCTTGCTCACTCTCATCTGATTCACTGGGCGTGTGCTATGTGCTACGAGATGCTATGTTGCCATAGCGCACTATGGCGACATAGTGTTTGTGACAAACCATGATGCTGCAGTTACATTGCCGTAGCAATGCGCTCCCTTACTATAGTGTGCTGCTACAGCGATGCAGCGACTAAAAATAACCGTGCGCGGCTGGCACAGCACAGCAACAGCTGTTACTGCACTATCATCTGGTACTTCCTAAAGGATGATGGTGCAGTAAGAATGGCACTGTAAGTGCACATGTAGACGTGCCCATTAAGGACCATTTTTCCAGTCTATCCAGGACATTCTGTATCCTAGCCCTGCCCTCCAGAATATATGCAACTCCACCCAACTTAGTGTTGTCCACAAGTTTGCTAATCATGCACTCAGTCTCATCATGCAAATCATTAATGAAGATATTAAATAATACTGGATCAAGGACAGACCGTTAGAGAGACCCACTTGATATTTCTTCCCAGCTAGATATTGAGCCATTGATAACTAATTGCTGAGTATAATGATCCAGCCAGTTATGTATCCATCTCACCGTATATTTCTCTAATCTGTATTTCCTTAGCATGTTAATGAGAATTTCACAATATAGCACCTGATTAATGGAAGGAGGGCAGTATAATTAATGCCATCCAATAGGAGTTTTAGGGAAAATATATCTTGTCAAACTAGATGACTTCCAAGGTCCCTTCCAACCCTAATTTTCTGTGATTTTATGTTTCTAAACAAACTTCCTGTCTTTTTCTGATGAGTTTACATATTTCGTTGAATAGGGTAATAGAGTAGCTACGTTACACTCTGGGCCATATCCTATTTCACCTTCCCCCATATGACAATACTTACACAGTTGCATAGCTGCCATTTTGGGGATTTGGTGTGGCTGTGCCCACCCTGTGCTTCCCTTCTGTGAGATCTGTGCAGCTGCCTAGGTGATATTGAGTCAACCAGGCACATACCCAATACTAAGTAAGGTCCAAAACTGTAGTCATGGAAAAATTATGACTAGGAGGTGTAAGAGAAAGCCACCCTCCCACCATTTAGCCCAGGAGCCTAGTGGGCACTTGCCCAGACTCCAGATCCCTTTTACCTCTGCATGGCTGAAAATGGCATCTCCTACTTCCCAGAGCACTCCACCCCTCCTCTTGAATCTAGCCCACTGACCCTATGCAGGGGCCAAGAAGAGATGAGTGAACTAGAGGGAGTGGGGCTTAGTGAGCTGGACGCTGCCTTTGCTAGGAAGGGACCCTGATTCTAGGCTGGGCCCTTGTTGCTACCTTCAGTGGTTTTATCCCTTGGCTATTATATGTAAATTGTCAGTACCTGCTGCTTTAACCCCTTCTGAGGAAGGTGGGGCTACAACCTGTGTCTCATTTTCTCTGAGCAGGTGCCTCCCTAACCTCTAGGCTATTGGGTTATAATACATTTACTAAACCATGCTCTGCAGTAGATTGCATTGCAGTAATGGAAATACATGGGGAGGGGAATTCATTTTAAAATAGCTGATGAAGCCACATACAACAGAATCACAGCCACCATACACAGGGCTATTAGAGACTGTGCTATGTTAAAATCAGAGATGGAATTTGCTACATCTGGGAGGGAATCTCCGCAAGTATGTGTGTGTAAGGAGACCTATCATTCAGTAGGCTCTGACAGTGAAGCAGGAAGGACTGTAACAGCTAGGGATGAAGAGATATCTTTAAATGTAGATAATCAGAAGGTTACAGAGCTTGTCTATAGAACTGGGAGCAGAAAATACTTGCAGTGCAATGGGGTGTTGAATGGACTGGGATGCATCAAGGTTATAACTCCTTACCTTAACACAGACCTCATGCACCAGAAGAAATACATGTCCTATGGAGCTGTATAGATGCAGGTGGTTTGAACGAGGCCACCAAAACCAAGAACTGCTCCGTGAAAACAGCTGAGATAGTCATGTCTAGACTACACAGTGCAAGGATGTCCTCAGGTTTACACATTAAGCCAAATATGCTGGCAGGCCCAGCCATACTAGTACAGAAAATCTGCTCCTTCAGCTCCTTTGCTGGTCACTTTGAGTGCCTCAATCAGCTGCCTGTGCTGAAGGCAAACCTATCTTGTTCTAGTGCCACAGGCTGAGCAGTGTGTGCCCAATCTACAAATATACATTTGTCAACTTCCTCTTCCCCCCATCCCCTCCCAGCCTGACAGTTCAGCACGTGCAGTAGAGGTATGTGCCTTAATTCTGGAAGTCCTTGCTTCCACCCCAGTGTCATTGAAGACAACAGTCATCTTAACTGGTATAGGAGCCTTACCCCCTTACAGAAGCAATGTGAACAGGCCTCCCTTAAGAGGCACCTGAGTTCATTACAAGAAGTTATGATCCACTGGGTGAGGGGATGGCCCTGGAGATCTGGTATTTATCCCTCCAGGCTGTTTACTCCCCCTTGTGCCTTGGTCTCCTCCTCCCCAATCCATACTCAGCCACCTCCACCCAGTGCTTTGAGAGATGAAAAGCAGGAAGGGCCATATCCAAGAAGGTATTCAAGCACTTGTTCTGAAAAGGAGGTTGGTACCTCAGTCGCTTTCAGGACTTGGTCCTAAGTTTTTCTGAAGCCTTCATTTGGGGCTGAGTTTCACCCTGACAATGGCCTCCCTACTGCTGTCAGAACAGCTTTCTCTCCCGCTCCAGTAGCTCCTGTCCCATCAGAGAGGCTATGTAAGCATCAGCAGGGAAGTGACAAGAGGCAGTGATTGCTGCAGTCCTGTATTTGGGCTCAGTGTTTGCAGCTGCTTGTGATTGTGCTGTCTATATCTTATTTTGGCTCTGCACTGCTCATCCCTCTCCTAAGTAGAAGGCAGTCCGTCCCCAGTGGCTGCAGAAGGCAGCTCTGCCTAAGGCTGGCACAGGGCAGTGGGAAAGTTAAATAAACAGTGTCTCTGAGTCATACAGCAGTCATCGCAGCACCAGACCTGACAGTTGTCTACAATTACCTTGAAATCAGTGGGTCCCTCTCTGTGGCCTCTGTTAATGGGCCATTAAAACCCTGATGCTGTTTCTGCAGGGAGCCCAGCATGGTCTCATCAGCCATGGGAAGGAAAGCAGCATGCTCTTCCTGAGGTCAGGGTCAGGGCAAAGATGAGGAGGACTTTATTCAGTTTCAGGTGCAGAGAGGTGAAGCAGCTCTTCATCCCAACTCAGCTGCCTCTTCAGCCAAATGGTGTCTGGGAAACCTGCCTTGCTGGGTGTCCTGGGAGAAATCAAGCATTCAGCACATTAGAGGCCAAGCAAAGTGCATCCCCATTTGAGACTCTCTGGTACTGGCCCCAGAGGATTCAGCTGTGTGTAGAAGGTATCTGAATTCTCTGGCCACCTGAGTGGGGGTGGGTTACCACTGCAGCTCTACATCATAGACTCATAGAAAAGTAGGACTATAAGGGACATTTAGAGGTCATCTAGTCCAAACCCCTGCCTATCAAAACATCCCATGAAAATCCTTACCTAACCTATTATTACAGCTACAAAGACAACAGTGCCACACAAGCATGAAGCATAGTGCCCTAACTTGCCACAGATAAAGTAGGGGGGCAATGGTGGCCAATGTCCTGCAGCTGCTAAGGTACTTAAAACGTGTTTGAAAGATCCAAGGAAGAGGGTTGTGCCCCTGCTACAAATGAAGGCAAAACCCCCAGTCCGTACCAATCTGACCATGGATATATGAAAATTTCCAAGTGCTTCTCATCTAGGCATAAAATTAGCCTCATATCTGATCATGTGATGTGACGCCTTTTAAGGGTTGTGCTCATGGCTGCTTTCTGCATGGAGCTCACAGTGGATGTAGCACGGGGGCAGTTCATTTTCTGATTTCATTCAGTCCTGGCACCTGGGTGGATTTGAAACTAAGCTATCAATCTTCAGTCACTGATGGTTCTTCTCTCTATGAAATTTCTGCATTGTAGTCCACTTGCAGAAATATAAAAGCACTAGTAAAAGAGGTTTCAAGTGAACCATGTGGTTGTGAGGTTTGTTTTTACAGCTGCATTTATCAAAGATAAAAATAAGACCATATTAGCAACTTTTCAATGTAGAAATGTGGTAGCATTTTACATGTGATTTTATGGTGATGCAAAAGATGGAGCAAAGAAAGGTAGCAAAGAATTGGATCCAATGTAGCTCTTTC
>NW_005842831.1:218768-237589 GCF_000455745.1 Alligator sinensis
TCAGCAATGTCTTTTAATGATACTGTTAGTGCAAGGCCTTCTGGTAGCAGAGAATGATGCCTACCGTAGTGCTATTCTGCCATCCATTTTCTCTCTCCAGGCCTTGCCTCCTTATCCTGGCCAGCCCAGCTCCAGCAGAGAAGGCAGTAGGTACATCATCGTGGCTATCTGCCAGCCTCAGACTGGCTGGGGATTCCTCTTACTCAGGTGATTTCTTCAGTTGGTTCTAAGGTTCCTTGTGTTGTGGGTGAATCTAGCAGGCCAGAAAATCCAGCCTGAGACCTGAGAAGAAAGTCAGAATTAAGTTGCCAAATGTGTTTTTACTTTAATGTGGAGCAAAAGCAAAGCCTCTCGAGGTTTTTGTGAAAGTGGAAGAATGAAGGGTTAGGAAACTGGCTCATTGCAGTATTTTTCACCTTAGCTACATATATACCAGGCACAGAAGGGACCTAAACCTGGAGTTCCCACATGTGTGCCTAAAATAAAAACATCACGCTACATACAGAATGTCACCCTCTCCAATCTGAGCTACTTCCTAAGGAAAGTTATATGAGAACTGCTGCTCCTTTTAAAAGTTTCAGCTTTGATGAGACAGGACATTTTGACAAAAAATATTCCAATCACCCCATCTTTAGAAGGCATATCTACTTACAAGTGAATTCATTAAATTACAATAGCCTGGATCCTCGTGTGCAGTAAAGTGTCACTGTCTACACGTGTGCACCATTTACTGCACAGTAAATTAGTCAAAAGGCATGGTCAGCTAGGTTACCTGCCTGCAGTTGATACTGCACACTAGTGCATGTATAGATGCTGACCAGGAGCAAATTTGCTCCCAGTCAGCCCCAACACTAGGGGGCCACAGGGGATGAGGAACTCCCCTGGTACTGGCACTGCTCAGCTCCCAGCCTCCCCACAGGAGCCAAGCAGTGCTGGGACAGGGTAGCTCTCTGCCCATCCTGTTACAGCATTGCTCAGGAGCCAAGCAGCATTGGGACTAGGGAGGTGTCTGCTTTGCTATGCAGTCGGGGGCTGGCTGGACGCTGTCCAGCTCCTGGGGCAGGTCCCAGTCAGCCCCCGCCCCCAGCTGGGCAGGGATTTTTCCACCCATCCCAGGGCTGGCTAGAAGCTTCTCCAGACACAAGACAGCTCCTGGCCAGCCCCGGGCTGTTTGGGATAATCCCCACCTAGCCAGGGGCTGGCTGGAATCTGCCCCAGAAACAGGACAGCTCCCGGCCAGCCCTCTGCAGTGCAGGGAAGCCCCGCTGGGCACAGGGCTTGTCTTCATGTGCCGGGGGCTGGGAGAGCTCTGCAGTGGCAGCTGTCTCCTGGCCCCCTGAGCATTAGGACCCCTTTTGATGTGTACCGGGCAAGGAGACAGTTGCCACTGCAGCTGGCAAAGCTCTTCTGGCCCTGTGCACATGGAAACTGGCCCTGTGCTCCCTGCCAGTCCCCAGGCCAGCACCCCAGAGGAACCTGGAGCTCCCCCTGGCTGCTGCAGGGGGTCAGAGCAGGATAGAAACTCCTATATGGGGCTGCTCCCATCAGGAGTAGTTTTGCTCCCAAGAGGGCGCACATGTGGATGTGTTCCCAGGGAAGGCGTACTGCTCAGAATTTTACTGTACAGTAAGCCCTTATAGCAGTAATTACACATGCCTCACGGATACTTTTTGGAAAGGGGTATTAAAATCTTTTCTCTCACAACTCTTTTACTGCTGGAGTGGTATAAAGTGTCGTTAGTGAAAACGAGAATCAAGCTCAATATTTTTAAATTGACAATACCGATGCGCTTCCGTTTTTTTTATTAACAGTCCCAGCCAATGGCATTGTCCAGTGATTCCTTTGAAGGTTATGGACCTTCAGTAGATTTAAAAATGGATTTTTCCAAATATTGTCATTATCCTTTCTTGTAAATTCTTGTAGAACTACTTTACACAATGGAAGAGGCATTTCAACTATGGATTTCATTTTATCTGATTCAGCACCTAGGACACCTTTTCTCAGCTATTGTCTAGTGAGATAAGTACTGTTTGATCAATTTTTTACTGTTAAATTTAGGGTTGTATCCATCTTTTACAGGTTGGCAAACTGTCCTAATTATTGCACTGTGTTCTTGAGAGCCCTGAGACCAAATTAAAACATCATCCATGAAAAACCTGCACAATTATTCTTTGAAATATCTCAGAAGCAGAACAAATACAGAGTGGCATCTGTTTGATTTTGCAGCATCTGATTCTCCTTTATCTTGTCATTTGTCTGTGTTCAAAGTGAGAGCAAAATAGGTATCAGATACTATGAAATCAAACTAGTAGCAGGAGAATCGGATAGGAGAACATTTTCATGGTGTATAAGCTGTCATTTCCTTAGTGATTTGCCTCAATTTATTTGCCAAAATATATGTCCTTCATCTAACACTGGGAGTATTTTTGCTTCTGCTAATACTGCAGAAGTTTGGATTTGTTAATTTTTATGCTTGACAGCTTCATTTAAATCATATTGGTCAATATATAATTGGACTATATTTTGCTTTTGAATGGCAAACATAGAATTAACCCTGTCTGCATGTTACTCTGTTTCTTCAATATCTTCAGTTCAACCCACCTTATCAAATTCAGTTTTTACTCTCTCTGACAGGACAAAAGTGCTATTTTCTTTGTGGATAAATTGTTTTCCTGTGGAATTCTTCTTGCAGACATCCTAGGCACTGGTAAACACCAGATAATTTTCTTACTGTCCTGACAGTGTTCCTTCAATGGAAACCTGCAGCAAATCTGCATTCTTGTACCTTCATGGTTCAATAGGCTTCTGGTACTGAAACAGGTGGTCCACTGCCTTTTCTTGTTATAAATGGATACTAACTGACTGTGCGCCTAATGTGGTATGGACATTATTATAATCCTTGTACTGTATTTAAAACACATTTGAATAGTGAGCTGCGATTGTGCTGAAATTTGGGTCTCAAATACAAATAATGTTTTGCTTTAGATTTGGCTCTTTAGTGACATCATTAAAAATTCTCTTTAGAGCTACACTGTGTTGTCAGTCAGTATTCCATTTAAAAGCCAGAACTTCACCAATGATGTTCACCCATAGTTGTCAATCTGCAGTCCACAGACTATAGTCTATGGTTACTGCACCTCATGCAAACACTTTTGGATTTGACTGCGTGACATACCTTTAAAAATTACTTTCCCTATTGATTTTAATGACATATTTAACCTTTTTTGTTTCATTTTAACCATTTTTGTGTACAGAAATTCTGACCTGAAAGAAAACATTTTTATTTGCATGTTGATTGTTTTGTCAGTTCCCTCCATTTCTTGTTTTACCTTTCCTGGAATGATGCCATTCATTCTACCCTTGCAGTCTGAATTTGCATCATACTGGCTATACAAGTGCATATGGTTTGGTCTAATGCCGTAAGTAAGTTTCTTACTGGAGTTTTGATCCCGTGCTGTTGAAAGCAAAAACAGTTTTACAACTAACTTCAGTGGTGTAGGGTCTGGCCAGCAGTGCTTATATTCCATGTAAAATCCATCTGTATTTACAGGGCACAACATTCCCCAATTTCACATTTGATCTTTAAGCTCCATCAAGCAGGCCTTGATACTCATAAGTAACATTTAGTTTCCTCGGGATTACAGTACCTCACAGTTGATCCATAATCTCTGTCTAATTGTCTGAGTGTTCTTCCTCCTCCCACGTAAACATCATATGCTGCAACGCTGCTGAGCTTGCCATGTGGATAAATGTCATTGCCTGCACTTTAGGTGCTTTCTCTAGTGCGCCTGTAGCAATAAGGAAAATGTCCAACTTGTTTTTACTTATGCCACTTTTGTTTACTATTTCTCCTGACTGTGAACTATGGTAAATGCTTGGGAGGTGAGTGGCTTGGAGAAGAGGTAAGACTTCCCTATTAACTGGCCAGACACTCAGAGCACCCTAGTTCTGCACAGCATTCTGGAGATATCTAGGCCAAAACTTTGGATCCCGAGGTGATAACAGTTTCTGTTTATATACCAGAACTAACAGAAACCTAAGAAAGCATGGAAATTAATAAATAAGGCCATCCGTTGTACATGTTCCTTACACTGCCATCCAGAAATGCATCAGCCTACCAGCAACACAAGAAAGTACACAACAAAGAACGTACATCAATATCAATTCTGCCTCAGTAAGGCTGCTAATCTTCTATGCTCCCTTCTCCAACCTCCATTCACCCAGTTCCACCCCTAATAGACTAGACTTCATCCCCCTACTATCCAGTTTACACAGGTCTGTGAAACAGGGCAAAAAGATGCTGGAAGTTTGATATGTCTATTGGAGTAGCCTTAAGAATGATGTGCATTGTCTGTGGGTGGTCAATGGGTGAGGGAAAGTATTGTTCATGGCCTTTATATTTCATTTCTTGTTCTCTGTCCCTTGGCGGTGGCAGGGGGGAGGGGGATAATAGCATATGGAACGTTCCATTTCCAGGTCTTTGGATAAAGTTTGACTTCAGTTGGTAGCAACCAAAAGTTGGCATCATCCAATCATTGTTTCATGGCTGGTGCTCATGCTTCTTAGTCTATATCTTAATGGAGAAGCATCAACACAAACCCATCCTAACTGGAATGATCTACTCTTCTTGTTGGGATTCCAAGAGGCCAAAGGGGGATGGGCCACAAGGAAGTACTGAACTTTCTGGCAGCCCAGGAGGGGTTGAGTCATATAGGTGGGGCACTATAGAAGAAACTTACATTTCTATAGCCCATTTTGTATCTTCCTTAAGGATAAGTACAGGACTGAAGTCTCCTGGGCTGCCTGGCACCCTCTACCAGCACTGAATGGACATTGACCAAAAAACCAGAAGTGAAGGCCAAAGCCAAGGGGCATGGGTAGAGAGATGAGATATGGAGAAGTGAGTCATGGAGGGAGAAGAGAGGAGGTGGCAGTTATTCCTATTCCTTCAGCCTCCAATATACCTCTTAGTCTCTGTTTGAGACTGAGCAGAAGAGGAAAGATGGCCTGTGGCAAGATGGGGTGCCAGCGCTCCTCGTTTCCCGTCTTAGCTCTGCTACTTATTGACCCATGATCTTGGCACGTCGCTTCACCTTGTTCCCTCACCTGTAAAATTATTATTTGTAATACCCACCTCCTGGTAAATCTTAATTAACATTTAATAAGAGCTTTGAAGCCCTTGGATGATGAGGACAAAGGACAATTATTTAAGAGCTATCTCTGCTTGTCCAGCCAGCAAGAACAAGACAATTTGAGAACCTTGGCCCCACCGGGTTAGACATAGTCCATCTTCGCCCCCCCTGTTTCTGCTGCTTCTCTCTCTTTCTCTCTCTCCCTCTCCCTTTCCCTGACTCTGTAGCAGTTTCCTCAGGAGTGTTCAGCTAGCTGACACATTTGCCACAGATGGATGGTGCACACGGAGACAGCTGTCACTCCCGATTTGCGGCGCGCTGCGTGACAGCGGGGCTGATGTGTTCTGAAAGGCCGTCTCGCGGAGCACATGCACTCTGACATTTTTCGAGATGAGCCCTACAGACACCTCTCAGTGGACCTCGGGAGAAACTGGCAAGCTAACCGTTTCGCCTCCCCTCCCCCGAAGCAGCCTGCAGGCTTGAAGAAAGCAGCACTCTGGTGCGCGTGCACACACACACATGCACAGACATACATGTGCAAGCTCCTTGGTACCTTTGCGCCACCACAGGCTTGGCAGGTATCAGCCAGGCTGTTTGCTGCAGATGCTGGAATTGGCAACAAGGTGGGGAGGGGATGAGATTAGCATATGGGAAAGGTCATCAAGAGAGCTGCTCTTTTCTGTTCCTTCCTTTTTGATTAAAGAGGAGGAAATTTGGGTTCCAGCTCTGTTGTCTCATACTGTCACGCAGCTGCTTCCATGCTTTTTCTCTTCTCCTCTTGAGTTCCCCCTCCCACACTACAAAGGGTGGACTCCATAAATGCCTGCCTCCAGAGACCTCTTTGTCTTCTCAGTCGCCTATTGTTCTCTTTGACCCACAAGAGGGTGGGGTCATCTCCATAATGAAATTCCTGAACCTCCCTCTCCCTTAGAGCAGGGACTTTCCTTCATAGCCCCCTGAGCATTAGGACCCCTTTTGATGTGTACCGGGCAAGGAGACAGTTGCCACTGCAGCTGGCAAAGCTCTTCTGGCCCTGTGCACATGGAAACTGGCCCTGTGCTCCCTGCCAGTCCCCAGGCCAGCACCCCAGAGGAACCTGGAGCTCCCCCTGGCTGCTGCAGGGGGTCAGAGCAGGATAGAAACTCCTATATGGGGCTGCTCCCATCAGGAGTAGTTTTGCTCCCAAGAGGGCGCACATGTGGATGTGTTCCCAGGGAAGGCGTACTGCTCAGAATTTTACTGTACAGTAAGCCCTTATAGCAGTAATTACACATGCCTCACGGATACTTTTTGGAAAGGGGTATTAAAATCTTTTCTCTCACAACTCTTTTACTGCTGGAGTGGTATAAAGTGTCGTTAGTGAAAACGAGAATCAAGCTCAATATTTTTAAATTGACAATCAGTAGAGTTTACTGTTCCAGTGGCTGTCAGTATTTGTATTCACAGTACCAGCCAATGGCATTGTCCAGTGATTCCTTTGAAGGTTATGGACCTTCAGTAGATTTAAAAATGGATTTTTCCAAATATTGTCATTATCCTTTCTTGTAAATTCTTGTAGAACTACTTTACACAATGGAAGAGGCATTTCAACTATGGATTTCATTTTATCTGATTCAGCACCTAGGACACCTTTTCTCAGCTATTGTCTAGTGAGATAAGTACTGTTTGATCAATTTTTTACTGTTAAATTTAGGGTTGTATCCATCTTTTACAGGTTGGCAAACTGTCCTAATTATTGCACTGTGTTCTTGAGAGCCCTGAGACCAAATTAAAACATCATCCATGAAAAACCTGCACAATTATTCTTTGAAATATCTCAGAAGCAGAACAAATACAGAGTGGCATCTGTTTGATTTTGCAGCATCTGATTCTCCTTTATCTTGTCATTTGTCTGTGTTCAAAGTGAGAGCAAAATAGGTATCAGATACTATGAAATCAAACTAGTAGCAGGAGAATCGGATAGGAGAACATTTTCATGGTGTATAAGCTGTCATTTCCTTAGTGATTTGCCTCAATTTATTTGCCAAAATATATGTCCTTCATCTAACACTGGGAGTATTTTTGCTTCTGCTAATACTGCAGAAGTTTGGATTTGTTAATTTTTATGCTTGACAGCTTCATTTAAATCATATTGGTCAATATATAATTGGACTATATTTTGCTTTTGAATGGCAAACATAGAATTAACCCTGTCTGCATGTTACTCTGTTTCTTCAATATCTTCAGTTCAACCCACCTTATCAAATTCAGTTTTTACTCTCTCTGACAGGACAAAAGTGCTATTTTCTTTGTGGATAAATTGTTTTCCTGTGGAATTCTTCTTGCAGACATCCTAGGCACTGGTAAACACCAGATAATTTTCTTACTGTCCTGACAGTGTTCCTTCAATGGAAACCTGCAGCAAATCTGCATTCTTGTACCTTCATGGTTCAATAGGCTTCTGGTACTGAAACAGGTGGTCCACTGCCTTTTCTTGTTATAAATGGATACTAACTGACTGTGCGCCTAATGTGGTATGGACATTATTATAATCCTTGTACTGTATTTAAAACACATTTGAATAGTGAGCTGCGATTGTGCTGAAATTTGGGTCTCAAATACAAATAATGTTTTGCTTTAGATTTGGCTCTTTAGTGACATCATTAAAAATTCTCTTTAGAGCTACACTGTGTTGTCAGTCAGTATTCCATTTAAAAGCCAGAACTTCACCAATGATGTTCACCCATAGTTGTCAATCTGCAGTCCACAGACTATAGTCTATGGTTACTGCACCTCATGCAAACACTTTTGGATTTGACTGCGTGACATACCTTTAAAAATTACTTTCCCTATTGATTTTAATGACATATTTAACCTTTTTTGTTTCATTTTAACCATTTTTGTGTACAGAAATTCTGACCTGAAAGAAAACATTTTTATTTGCATGTTGATTGTTTTGTCAGTTCCCTCCATTTCTTGTTTTACCTTTCCTGGAATGATGCCATTCATTCTACCCTTGCAGTCTGAATTTGCATCATACTGGCTATACAAGTGCATATGGTTTGGTCTAATGCCGTAAGTAAGTTTCTTACTGGAGTTTTGATCCCGTGCTGTTGAAAGCAAAAACAGTTTTACAACTAACTTCAGTGGTGTAGGGTCTGGCCAGCAGTGCTTATATTCCATGTAAAATCCATCTGTATTTACAGGGCACAACATTCCCCAATTTCACATTTGATCTTTAAGCTCCATCAAGCAGGCCTTGATACTCATAAGTAACATTTAGTTTCCTCGGGATTACAGTACCTCACAGTTGATCCATAATCTCTGTCTAATTGTCTGAGTGTTCTTCCTCCTCCCACGTAAACATCATATGCTGCAACGCTGCTGAGCTTGCCATGTGGATAAATGTCATTGCCTGCACTTTAGGTGCTTTCTCTAGTGCGCCTGTAGCAATAAGGAAAATGTCCAACTTGTTTTTACTTATGCCACTTTTGTTTACTATTTCTCCTGACTGTGAACTATGGTAAATGCTTGGGAGGTGAGTGGCTTGGAGAAGAGGTAAGACTTCCCTATTAACTGGCCAGACACTCAGAGCACCCTAGTTCTGCACAGCATTCTGGAGATATCTAGGCCAAAACTTTGGATCCCGAGGTGATAACAGTTTCTGTTTATATACCAGAACTAACAGAAACCTAAGAAAGCATGGAAATTAATAAATAAGGCCATCCGTTGTACATGTTCCTTACACTGCCATCCAGAAATGCATCAGCCTACCAGCAACACAAGAAAGTACACAACAAAGAACGTACATCAATATCAATTCTGCCTCAGTAAGGCTGCTAATCTTCTATGCTCCCTTCTCCAACCTCCATTCACCCAGTTCCACCCCTAATAGACTAGACTTCATCCCCCTACTATCCAGTTTACACAGGTCTGTGAAACAGGGCAAAAAGATGCTGGAAGTTTGATATGTCTATTGGAGTAGCCTTAAGAATGATGTGCATTGTCTGTGGGTGGTCAATGGGTGAGGGAAAGTATTGTTCATGGCCTTTATATTTCATTTCTTGTTCTCTGTCCCTTGGCGGTGGCAGGGGGGAGGGGGATAATAGCATATGGAACGTTCCATTTCCAGGTCTTTGGATAAAGTTTGACTTCAGTTGGTAGCAACCAAAAGTTGGCATCATCCAATCATTGTTTCATGGCTGGTGCTCATGCTTCTTAGTCTATATCTTAATGGAGAAGCATCAACACAAACCCATCCTAACTGGAATGATCTACTCTTCTTGTTGGGATTCCAAGAGGCCAAAGGGGGATGGGCCACAAGGAAGTACTGAACTTTCTGGCAGCCCAGGAGGGGTTGAGTCATATAGGTGGGGCACTATAGAAGAAACTTACATTTCTATAGCCCATTTTGTATCTTCCTTAAGGATAAGTACAGGACTGAAGTCTCCTGGGCTGCCTGGCACCCTCTACCAGCACTGAATGGACATTGACCAAAAAACCAGAAGTGAAGGCCAAAGCCAAGGGGCATGGGTAGAGAGATGAGATATGGAGAAGTGAGTCATGGAGGGAGAAGAGAGGAGGTGGCAGTTATTCCTATTCCTTCAGCCTCCAATATACCTCTTAGTCTCTGTTTGAGACTGAGCAGAAGAGGAAAGATGGCCTGTGGCAAGATGGGGTGCCAGCGCTCCTCGTTTCCCGTCTTAGCTCTGCTACTTATTGACCCATGATCTTGGCACGTCGCTTCACCTTGTTCCCTCACCTGTAAAATTATTATTTGTAATACCCACCTCCTGGTAAATCTTAATTAACATTTAATAAGAGCTTTGAAGCCCTTGGATGATGAGGACAAAGGACAATTATTTAAGAGCTATCTCTGCTTGTCCAGCCAGCAAGAACAAGACAATTTGAGAACCTTGGCCCCACCGGGTTAGACATAGTCCATCTTCGCCCCCCCTGTTTCTGCTGCTTCTCTCTCTTTCTCTCTCTCCCTCTCCCTTTCCCTGACTCTGTAGCAGTTTCCTCAGGAGTGTTCAGCTAGCTGACACATTTGCCACAGATGGATGGTGCACACGGAGACAGCTGTCACTCCCGATTTGCGGCGCGCTGCGTGACAGCGGGGCTGATGTGTTCTGAAAGGCCGTCTCGCGGAGCACATGCACTCTGACATTTTTCGAGATGAGCCCTACAGACACCTCTCAGTGGACCTCGGGAGAAACTGGCAAGCTAACCGTTTCGCCTCCCCTCCCCCGAAGCAGCCTGCAGGCTTGAAGAAAGCAGCACTCTGGTGCGCGTGCACACACACACATGCACAGACATACATGTGCAAGCTCCTTGGTACCTTTGCGCCACCACAGGCTTGGCAGGTATCAGCCAGGCTGTTTGCTGCAGATGCTGGAATTGGCAACAAGGTGGGGAGGGGATGAGATTAGCATATGGGAAAGGTCATCAAGAGAGCTGCTCTTTTCTGTTCCTTCCTTTTTGATTAAAGAGGAGGAAATTTGGGTTCCAGCTCTGTTGTCTCATACTGTCACGCAGCTGCTTCCATGCTTTTTCTCTTCTCCTCTTGAGTTCCCCCTCCCACACTACAAAGGGTGGACTCCATAAATGCCTGCCTCCAGAGACCTCTTTGTCTTCTCAGTCGCCTATTGTTCTCTTTGACCCACAAGAGGGTGGGGTCATCTCCATAATGAAATTCCTGAACCTCCCTCTCCCTTAGAGCAGGGACTTTCCTTCATACTTTGAAGCCTAGAACTCCACAGGGAGACAGAGCTGTCTCCTGGGGTGGGGCTGTCTCATGTCCCACAGCAGTCTTTCTGCCCAACACCAAGACGGCTGCAAAGCTAATACCAGGTCCCTCTGAGGAAAGAATCCTGTAGTGAGCTCTCTATGGGTTCTTTAGAAATTCCAGGTACCAATGCTGACCCCCAAAATGGCTGCAGGCTAGACCTTCAGTTTGTAAACTCTGGGTCTTTCATCAAAACCCTCCTGATGCAACTTTAAACCATGTTCACACTGAAGTAAACAGCAGCAGCAGAGACTATCATTAGCTCATGCTGGGCAGACAAAATTCTCCAGACCTTGGAGCAGGTTCGGGAGGTAAACCAGCTGCTGCCCCTGGTGGGAGAGAAGCTTTCTTCAGAAAATGGATCCCCACCTCTGTCAGGTTGCTCAACAGAGCACAGCAAGATTGGGTAGGACCTTGAAGAAGTAGATCTTCGAGAAACGAATTCAGATATGCTTGGACATGAAGCGTGGACTGCTCTCTTGACTTTTGGCTAAGGAATCCTTCTCAATGTGCCCTGCTGATGAGGAAGGCAATCCCAGTCCCCTTTGAACATCCAAACCACACCCCACAGGACTATTGATTGCAAGATAAAAAGTCATCTATGGTTGGGAAAAGATGGTTACACATTTACAGAGAGGCCTGGACTCCTGAGAGCAGCTCCTTCCTGCTCAGTTTCTCCTGGATCCATCTGGTTTGCCCTTTAAGCAACATGACCTGAGAGAGAGAAAATGGGATTATGCACAGAGGCTCACAGATACTGATTCCTCAAGCAGTAGCCAGTCTCTGGTGTCTCCTAATAATTTGTGGACTGTAGACATGAAGGTTGCCATATATTATTACATAGTGAGGTTCTTTACAGGTTTGCCAGGCAAGTGTGACCAAGAGAAGGTTTTATAGATCTAGTATGTTGATACTGGGTGCATCGATTAACACATTCATTATTGCACAGTAGTTACTGCACATTTAGTTTAGTACTTTTTTAATGAAGTATTAACAAAATGTGCAGTAACTACGGTTACTGCGCAGTAGTGCCAGTGCATGGATTTTTAGTGACATTTACTGTGCAGTAGCGTATTAGCACGGTTTTTCCCTGACATGCTACTGTGCAGTGTTATTAGGCTACTGCGCAGTAAGCACCTTGTGTAGATGCGCCCACTGAGTAGTTGAGCTTCAGGGAAAAAAAATCTTGTACTAAGCCTTTTTACCATAGCAATAAGGCATCACAATTGACAGAAGGGAAAGTATTAGAAGGCACTGAAAAACATTTGTACTCTTTGGGCCACTGTGTAATGAAAAGCAGATGCTGGGAGGGAACATGGCCCCCCTCCCCTCCCCCAGGAGTGGAGATAAAACCTTTGGACAGTGAGAATGGCCAACAGAGCCATTAGGAGCAAGAAAGTGGCAAAATGTCCTGAAAAACAAGGATGTGGAGAGGCTCTCAGTGGAGAGAAAAGAAGACCTGAATTTGTCCATTTGCATTATCTGAAAGCCCTGCACAGTGAGATGTTGAATTGTACCCAACTGAAGCTGAATTTGAGGAGGAAGCAGTTGTGACATGCCCCGATTGTGGACAAACCCATAGGCTTCCTTGTAGGAGAGGACCTTAGTTATGACACTGGGGGTCCTCACATCTAATGCCAGGGCACTCATTCCAGACTACCATCTCTGAGGCAGCACACATTGGCCTGAACTGGCCAGTCCCCATCCTTGTGCTCTGTACCTGCTCTCACTCAGGCCCCTCTACATGCCATGTTTCCAGGCTGCTGCTGAGAATCCACCTGTCTCATCTACTGACCCCTGGGAAAAGCAGCCTCCTTTCCAGCCCAGCTTTCAGCCCCCCAATCCTAGTTGCCCTTTTTGGTCTCCTGTTCCTGCTTCCCTGAACCCGCCAGAGCCTGCTCCACTTGGAGCTATGGACATTACTCACCCTTCGTGTCCTTTGGCAGTTATGCAGCCCATCCCTTTTTGGGCAATGAAACAGGTTCTGAGTGCTGAGCCAGCCCGGTCATTACAGTACTCAGTGGTGCTGGGAGGAGAAGTCCTCTAATATCTGGAATTCAGGTGCTACGGCAGCAGGAGCTGTGCAATTGCACAGTCGCATGTTACCCCTGCATCCCATAATGGTGTTGAATTCCCCCTTAATTACATCCGTGTGAGGTAAGAATAAGTTCCTGTTTACAGATGTTTGGCAACAATTGGAGCCCTCCTCAGCCATTCCTGAACATCCAGTCAGATGGGGAGGTTTGGTTTCAACCCAAGTCCAGGCTGCTTAGCTCTTGATTCAGATCTCCTCAGGGTTTGGGTTTGCTTGTACCAACAGCTTAGGGAAAGCTGTGATTAAGTAATGTAACAAGCATCAGGAAAACAGGCAGGAAAAAGTACATTTCAGGTGGGATGTAGGGCTGGTGAAGAACTGGTATCTTGATTCACTGGAAGGGCTAAAAAGCAGAAGAAAACATATTTCATCTTGAGTTGACCTGAAACGGATATTTTTAAAGCAAATAATGTAAAAACACAATTGTTTCCAGTCAAACAAAATGTTTAATTTTGTGCTCTTTGTTTTTAATAACGGAGAGAGAAATATAGGCACAAAGCAACATGCTGAAGGAATGTCTGTGCTTAGCGGGTTTACAAACAAGTCCAAATGTAGCAGCAGCTTTATTCTGATTAGCAGAGATTTAGAAACTCGTAACAAAGGGCCTGTTTCAGGATATGTCTTTAGAGCCCTGCCCCCAGGACTGCCCTCCAGCCCAAACCCACTGACAGTCTGCATTAAAAACGAAGTTTGCGCAAAAGCAGCAGCAGTCAGGGCAGTTCCTAGTTCTCCTGAGCATGAGGGCCTCATTTTTAACATCTCCATAGTCTGCCCCTCCTGGCAATGTGTTCAGAGCTCACCTAGAGACTGCCGTCTGCAAATGCAGGAAGTCAGCCAAGAGCAATCGCACAACTTTCTGTACCTGACTTCCAGCCCTTCTGTGTACCACTTCCTATCCCTACTACCTATACAGGGATGTTACAGGTGCTCAGAGTGAGGAAGGGTCCTCTTCACTGGCTTGTGGAGAAGTGAAGGAGCAACTCAGTGTCAGTTTCTGCATCCTGGCAGCTAATGTATATGCTACCATTCTTGTGATCACCACGGGGATCTACAGTAGGCATGGATGCCATGGGGGTCCACAGTAGGCATGGATGCCACACACCAGCACGACTGCAGACAAGAGCCAGGAATGAGGATTGCTCCCAACCAGTGCCAGAAATGCACCTTTGCTTTTGCAGCGTTCAGAGACCGCCGCTACCAGGGAAGGCAAACTGCAGATCAATGCAATGTCCTTTAACTTACAGTAAAACTGATCTAGAGAGAGAGAATGTGTATGAGCCCTTTAAGGAAAGTCTACAGTTCAGCAAGACACTGAGTGCCTAGGTTTATATGGGATTATGCAAGTGTTCAAAATTGCGTACATGTGGATACCTTGCTGAGTTAAATTGTAGAGTATTAGTCCAGAGGAGTCCAGTTAGATGAAACTGCCACAACTGTTTACTCTGAATGAGACTGTAATAATGTATTGCTGCTTGTCTGATAACCCAGTCAATTGTTCTGAATGACAGAAGTGATTGTGGATATGTTTCAGTGCTATTCTAATTAGGAAATTGGAATTACTGTAATCACAGCCCTCTGTTGACATGGCAAAACTAGAAATCACACCGTTTGGAAGAGATTATCATATGTCCCTCCCAGAATTCCTTGCCTTCCTCCCAACCTTACCATTGGTGGGAGGTCTTAATATCCTAAGGAAGGGTACTGTGATACTCAAAAGCTTGTCTAAGTCTATCACAATCATGCAGTTAGTCCAATAAAAGTATCACCCACAAAAATCCTTGCCTCTAACAATTACTTAGATATTTTTGTTTGCCTTCTGGCTTTGGAGTCGGCAGTGTGCACTTGACTCACAATTCCCACATCTTTTTAAGCAACCCTGATGGCTAGAAGCTTATTTTCTTTAAAGGAAATGCTAAGATTTATACCTAATCATGTGCCTCTAGGAGCTGGACCCTGTGAGCTATCACAAAAGTTGGCGACACCAATGAAGAGTCCCAGCTGTCAAACCCCATAGCTACCAGACCTACGTGGATTGTGTTTATGCGGCAGTTCAGCCCTGGAAGTGACCACCAGACTGGCTCTTCCTTATTCATCATATCTGTTTGTTGGGCTTGATCCAGAATCCACTGAGATCCAAAGTTCTTATTGTTTCATTAGATCTAGCCCTTCGATATATATTTGGGGTAATATCTGCTTCCTTGGAGAGCAGATCTGTCCTGCTGTCAGCCCTGCAGAGTCAGCCCGCCTCTGGGAGAAGGAGACCAGAGTGTCTATTGCATTCAGGGCATCATTTAAACAGCTGTGGAGTTGTCTGATCCATTGCATCTGAGCAAAGCTGCTGTGGCTGGATAGCTATTGCTCTAAGCAGGATATGAAGACAATGGGGAGGCTACGGGTGTCTCCTGGGGTCTGATTTGGCCAGCAGAGCCTTTATTACTAGTGAGGCTGCTCAGGGTAAGATCTCAGCCTGGTTCTGCCCCTGATAAGTCTTGAGGCTAGAAACACCTCTCCCCCCCACCATCTTACTGCTGGGACCTAAGCACACCGACATCGTGGGAGTCTGGGAAATGAGATTGGCTTTGACTTTCTTATCCGGCCTTATCTCTACTGTGGAGATCCCCTTCCTTTTTTTGAGTTTCCTCCTATGCACACTGTATCTCTGTGCGCACACAGAGCTGCCCTGCCTTTTGGAATGGGTGCAGTGTACCTTCTGTAGAACAGAAGAACTGTCTTTCAGTAGTTAGCCAGCCATAGGGGAAGGCTATGCAATTGGAGGGGATGGGGTTTTTTAACATATTTCCACTACTTGTGCCACCCAGACCCCAGAGGCACAAGGCAGCTGAGAAAAAGACAAAATAACCAGGGGGGCACAGACCATTTGGGGCCCTGCAAAAAGTTTGTTCCAAGGTTTGGGGAAAATATAGCATTATTTATTACATCCAGGTTGCTTTGCCCTGACCTGTGGCTGTGAAGTGGACTGAGTGGGAGACGAGGATTCTGGAGTATCTGGCTTCTAACCCTACCTCTGTACCTTAGCTAAATCCATTCACCATCCCATGCCTCAACTTCCCCATCTGAAATGAAGGAAGAATGACCCAGTGGGAACATGAAGATTAACTTTCAACCAGCCTTAAATATGCAGAAATGCTCAGTATCATATATAAAACATACTGAAATCAACCCTGGGAGCACTGCGCAACTCAGGATGCAGGAAATGGGACAATGACTAGAGCCACTGGTTGAAACACACCACCCAGATGAGTTGTAACTTTGCCATCTGAAGGCTGGCAGTTGCCCTATGTGAAATGATAGGGTTAATCTAATGCACAGGTGGCATAACTGCAAGGGCACCTCTCACAATTGGCCGCCTGCCTGACAGGCTCCCAGGGAGGCTCAGGAAGAACAAACGTCTTGCTTCCTACTGCTGTGCTGGGCAATGCAGGGATATCTCATGTAGCTGCACCCGCTCTGAGTGTAAAGAAAACTGCAGTCTTCAGCACACACAGCCCAATTACTTTCACCAGCACTAGAGAAGGGAAGAGAAGGAAATTTTGGAAGCTTACCCCAAGAATAACTTTGGCCCATTCTCATTTGCCACCTCTTTTAAATACGAGCAAAGGAATTGCCAGGCCAGTGGTCCATCTCCCTCAGTGCCAGGTCTCTGACAGTGGCCAGACAACAGTGTGAACCTGAGCAGTGTTACACTCCTTGAAAGGTTGATCCCTGCAGCATAAGAGCAGCAGCCTGGGACTGTGAGCGGGCTGTGTGCATTGAGGGCTGGGGTGTAGCTTTGATCTGAGGGAGACTAAATATTTGCTCTCTGATGATTTTTATTTGAAAAGAGAGGCCGTTAACCCTCTGAGTGCCATGCTTTCCCTCCCCTCCCAGCAAGGCACAACCCAGAGAAATCGGATCAAGGCAAACTTCTCTTTACATCTTCCAGACCTTGAATGCAACATGAAAGGGGCCGCTGGGAGCCACAAATACAAAAGGAGAAAAACTAAAGTTTGGGTCGGGCAGGGATTTCTGTCTGGTGGGTTTTCTCTGAGAAATTCTCTCTGTCTCTTTCATGATTATGAAGAGTCCTTTTTTTTTCTTCTCCTTCCCCATTTTGCCATACGGATAGCTGAGAGCTGCAAAGCATGTGATGGTATCTTCCATATAGGGGCAGGAGCAAAGCAAGGCCGAGTGATGGGCGCCCTAAGGCCAGACTTGCAGACAATATATACCTACTGCACAATCTAAAGCGCTTCCCACTTTCACAGAGAGACCATCAGACAGGGCAGAGCAGAGAGAGGGAGAGAGAGGGTCCTGCTTTCAGGTAAGTCAGTTATCTTTTCCTTAACAAGGAATCCCATCTGGATGGGAGCAGAGAGTGAGTGGCAGACTAACTTCTGTAGAAGGGCAATGGAATGCATGTTGTTTTCAGAGCAGGACTCCAAGTGTAATTTGCGATTTTATCCTCTTCTCTGATATGTAGAATGTATTTGTGTGTGGCCATGCAGTAGAGAGCTGGGTATAGATTTAAAAAGTGTGTGTATTTAAAAGCTAAAGCTTCAGAATTTCTTATTGAAAATAAATTTCCTAAGAAATATAAGCATATCTCATCAAATGGATTGTCATTAGCTGCCTGGTCTATATTCTTTCGCTCTCTCTCTCACACACACCAGTTTGCATTCCACCTGTCCCCCTCTCCCACCTTGTAACGAATTAACCCAATAACATCTACCAACTTAAGCACTTTCTTTAAATATGAAACCTTTTGAGCTTATCTGTATTTTTCATCTTCTTGTACCAGTGCTAAATGCCAGCAGCATCACTAACCTAGACTGAGTTGGTAACTTGATCCTTAAACATGGTTGAATCAAAAAAATCCTGGAGCTTCTGTTTTAGTGTATGTGCATGTGGGTATGTATGCACGTGTATAGGGGCATGTACAAGATATCTGGTAACTTTTCCATTGTAACATACATATATAGTCATTTATGATGTAGAGAGAGGAACCTATGTTTCATAGGCTGAAAGGGAAGATAAATATAACCATCTGTTGTGCAGTCTGGAGTGAAGATAAATATAACCATCTGTTGTGCAGTCTCTACACTGTACAGAGTATATATTGTGTTTGCTTCTTCTGCTCTCCGTTATTGAAACTGTATTTGGTGATGTCTTGGGAAATGCAAAGTGCTGGATGTATATGGTGGGGGGAGATGCTTTGAAAACACCGATAAACTTTGTGTAACTCGAGTGAGCTGGAGGGTCAGCTGAAATGAGCAGATGCAAGCACAAGACTGTTAAACCAGGGAAAGGCAGCGCATAGGAGACTGCACCCTGCACAATGCCAGTCACAGTGCGGGTGATAAAATAGCTAGAGCTCTATCAGTCTGTGTGCAAAAGGGAGGTGATGACATTGAGGGTGTATGCAGCAAATTTTAGAGAACTCGTTTCACCATTCTGCGCCTCAGTTTCCCCCTGTTGCACAATGAGGACAGTGACACTTGTGCACTTTGTAAAGCCCTTTGGGTTCTGTACTGTGCAGAGTGTTCCCACCATTTATGAAGGGCCAGGTTTTATCATTCTTACTCATATTGAGTAACGCTTTTGTACACAAACATTTTCCTTGGCATCAATGGGGCTGCTGCTGACTTGCTCTGAATCAGAGTATTGGACTCTGTGCCTAGCTACTGTAACATGATAATAATGAGACTGAATTCCACCAAAGAATTCAGAGGACTTAGTAAATGAGTGCAGCCAAGCCTTAGCCTCCAAAACCCAGGGATGGGATGCATTGGAATGACATAGTTTTCTGGTGGAGATTAAGAACAGGAAT
>NW_005842831.1:237620-241886 GCF_000455745.1 Alligator sinensis
TGCCCTTTTAGTAATCGGGCTGTCTACTCCCACCTCAATGCTAATAGGACTTTCTACATTATGGTCCAGACTCTGGGAATGTTCACAAGCTGCCCCTTACGTAGTGAGATGATTGTAAGGTATGTTATAATGGGCACACACCAGGATGTAGAGGGTGGTTGGTGGGGCTCAGAATATTCCAGGATATGGGACCATGTTCCCAGGAAGCTTCTTCTCTGCTCCTTTTGCCTCCATAGCAAGTGGCTGAGGTAAGTTCCTGAGTCTGGGGTTTGGCAGAAAGCCCCCTCCACCTGCAATATACAGGGCCTGAGACAGTCCCCAAAACAGGCTCTTCAGGCTGGCTGCATTCAGAAGCCTCTGAGAGGGAAGTGATGCTTTTTGTTAACATGGACCTTTCTGCTATGAAATTGCTTATGTAGTGAGCCAGATGCATCATGGGTGTCAGTCCATTGCTGCCAAGGGATTTCATGCAATATGGCCAGACTATGTGGTTGGCTCAGGGGATGTGTGAAAAGCAAGGTTTGCTTGGTGGTATGTTTTATTGGACCATCGCTAATCTCTATCTACTTGTTGGCCAGACCTGAGGAAGGGTCTTTTGTTCCCCAAAGCTTGTCTAACGTCTCTCCCCACTATATAGCTGGTCCAGTCAAAGGGATTTCATGTCTGAACTGGAAGTCTAAAACAGCTTGGTTTTACCTCTATGAACTATTAACACCCAGAGAGGGGAAATGCAGACCCGACTCCCTTATTCTTTTCTCCCAGTTCTCACCCCAGAAGTGCATGGATCACTCCCCACTCTCAGTAGGGTCTGCATGAGCGCTGTGTGGATTTGCAAAGCAAGGTGAGGGCACAAAGAGTCAGCGTGACTATACATGTCCCAAGCTAGGTTTTCAAGGTTGGCAGCAGAGCATGTAAACTAAGTCTGAGTTGAGAGAGAAAGACAAGGAATGTTCCCATGGAGCGAGCATTTTTGGCCACTCGTCAGAGGAAGAGCACAGCTGAAGTGTGCTTGGTGAAATCCCAGCCCCACTGAGTTTCACCAGCAGTTCCCGTGGGGTTGGGATTTCACCCACAAGTGGTGAGAATTGCATCTTCCAAGTCCTGCTAGCACTTCTTCCCCTGGTGTTCAGGGTTGTGTTTACTTCACACTGGGGAGAACATTTCCCCAAGAACAGAGGATGAAATGGCTTTGGGATGTTTTCCCTGGTAATGGAAAGAAAACAGGTGTTGTAGAGCACTCTGTTTCATGCACCAATAGTAACAACACCACGGGATTGATGTGTGATCCCAACCCGTCCCCCTTCCCCCCACCATTGCTGTGATGTTTGCTGGTCCTTGTACAGGATGGTGTCATATTCCAGAGCCTGGATTGGAAAAGCCCTAAATGAGTCACATCCTCTCCATCCCCTGGCAGTGATGTTGGGTCAGTCAGATTTTCACTGACTCTGGTGATAGGACTCCTCATGCAGCCTATCTGACCTCACCATGAAGACACAATAGCCTCTCTTTAAGTATTTCCCAAATTTTTAATATCTGGGGAACACTTTTTTTCTGGATTAAAATTGTCAGCATACTTCACTCCTATACCTGAAAAGGTGTATGTGTGTGCGCGCGCGTGTGTGCATATATACTTCCAAATAGATCTAAATTCATAAAAAGATATGGAGGGGGCTTTGAGGCTTAAAAGTTGAGAATCACTGTTGTTTTCCAGTGGGAGCAGGATCTCACACTTCTGTGCCCAGCTCTTTTCCCTGTCTGCCCCCTCTCAACCACTGGGTCATACTTCAGGGGACAAAGGCAGCCCCCACTGCTGAGGTTGCTCCTTCAGGATCTCACATGCCAGTGACCACCCCCATGACGCCTCCTGCCAGCCCCAGAAGTGTGGGAGGAGAGGAGGGAATGAGCCAGGCTGCAAAGCGGAGCTCTGTTTGTGTGCCCAGCCCATTCACAGCAGAGCATGCTGCCGGGAACACTGAGGGAGAGAGGGGCTGGCACAAGGGCTGTATGGGTCAGGGAAGGGAGTGGGGAAAGCAACAGTAGTCCCCAGAGGAGTAGCTGCTGGAGTAGGTGGAGCAGGCACAGGGTGCTGGACAGGGGAGGAGATCATTTACCCCCTCACCCAGGGGAAGCTCATGGCACATCCTCTGGGAATCACTGCTCTATTTGCTTCACTCCCTCCTAGTCAGATGGATGCAGGTCACTGGACACCTTGCCAATCTTGCTCCGTTTTACTCAGGGGCACTCAGGGTTCCCTGGAGCTGTTCTCAATCTGTTGCCAACCCCTCTGTGTCTCATTAGCCCAACACCTGAATCTGAGAGGGCTAGATGACCCAGCAAGGACCCAATGATTCCATCCTCTTTTTGCCATGCCTACCCACTGTTGGCCACCATCTGCTCTTGCCCCTTTATGCAGACACTCGCCTTCGGTGCACAAGGCCCAGCCAGTCTGACAGGGCTGTCTTGCCCGCTGCAAGACCTGAAGGAAGAGGCTGACCCAGCCCAGATTCTGCAATGGACTTGGCCAGATCTCAGTGATGGAAGAGGGGGCAGACAGAATCCAGGGTAAGAGTGATCTTTGATCAGTAATGTGCACCTGTGCAGTGTCGGTGGTGCTTCACTGAACCTTCTCTCTTGTTCTTTCCCCCGTTCCTCCTGTCCTCCCTCTTTCTCATCCATTCCCACCCTGCTTCTGGGCTGGGAGTTGCTGTGGTTGCCTCCCTCTCCAACAAAGATAAGCCCCTCAGCCTCCTGAGGACATTTGTCCTCTCAAAATCACTATTGGTACAATCCGCGACCAAGCTGCTGCCTAGCCTGTGGCTGAGATTAAGGTAGGCACAGATTGTTGGAGAAGTGGTTTGCTGGTAGAGCTTGAACCTGCATGTCTGGATCTGAAAACGCATTCCTCCAGTGCACAGGCAAATGAGATCCTGTGATGCCAGCACTGCAACAGAGTCATAATATGCCATGTATGTTGTGGCCTGCATATGGCATACATATCCCACCCTGCAGCCCATCAGCTCCCTTGCTTTTCACTAGCCATTAGCCCAAGAATTCTCCACAGGAGTGCTTAGCCCTGATGCAGTTAAAGGTCTTCCTCAGAATTAGCCAGGCTGAATGGATCATACTTGCTTGGGAACTGCCCTGCAAGAGTGATGGAGGTAATGAATCATGCTGGGCTGCACTAACCCTAGTTTAGGAGTCTCTTGAGACCTCTGTGCATTACTCCAGTAGAGCTCAACCTACAGCAGGCCAGACCCAGCACATGGGGCCAAGTCATCCAACCCGTGAGGTTCCCCACAGGTCCAGAAATTTGCCACTGTTATCCTGCCATCAAATTTCTGGACCTGTGGGGAGCCCCACAGGCTGGATGACATAACCCTGTGCACCAGATTGCACCAGTGTGCGGGGTCCCACCGTGGCTGAATCTGGCACACGCAGTCAGGCCATGGCTGAATCTGCCACATGGATTGATCCTACATGCAGGATCTGGCCCACAGACAGGGCCTACATTACTCCTCTGGCCCGCGAGGCTGGAAAGGTTGAGCACCACTCCCTTAGTCAGATGAATGGTGAACATTTAAGCCGCATACTCAGTGCTCCCACTTTCTTCCCCTCAGCACCAGGTGCTGGCAGAGGCTGGACATTATATAGACAGGAACTGTGGTGACTTGCTTTCCCTCAGCACCTCCTGTAGGTAGTTACCGGTTAGGCAAGGAGGGGCTGTGTGAGACTAAAGTCTGTGAAAAGCTTAGAGGTTTCCAGTTCCATCCTCCAACATCAGGTCTAGATCTCACAACTGGTCTAAAACCGTCCTGTTTCCATAGATTTGCCACCAGGAATAATAGCAGAGCAAAATGGGCTCAGGTCCCCAGGGGAAAGCTCCCAGGAAGCCAGCAGCTCCAGTCAGTGGCAGAATCTTGCTGCCTCCCCAGAACAGAAGGCATGAGCTCGGAAAGGGCTCCCCACACCCTGGTCCTTGAATGGCCCCTTTAGGAGGCTGGCATGTGACATAGCTTACAGCAGCCCTTCTCTCCCAGAACCTGTCCTAGGATCAGGACAGCACAAAGGCTCCTCTTTGACCTCTCCTCCCTCTCATGCTTACACATGGCATTCCTTCAGCACAGCTGAAAAAATCAGGCTCCATCTTTAAACATAAACGCATTCAGATTTATGGGTCAGATTTTCTAAGTAGCATCATGCCTGCTTCTGAGTGGGTTTTGCATGCACTCACAGAGGTGTTCTGGGGTGTGAAGGGTCCTTTCCCTA
>NW_005842831.1:241917-252949 GCF_000455745.1 Alligator sinensis
TGGCTAAAGGCAGGCATATGCCGATCCAAATGTGTGTGCACTCTGCCATCCATGACGCTGCTTTGGAAAATGCACAAGAGTTCTCTCTCTTTTTTGGTATATATGCCAACCCTGCTGTCTTCTGGTCTCAAAGATTTGAAGGCTACTGTTTTCATCTTGGCTGGCTTTCTGCATGACCCTGTGTGGAGAATTTTGCTCAGTGATTTTCACATGGAGCTCAGTACCTCGTGGCTGAACTGATGCCTAGAAGATGTCATTTGTGCCCCAAATGCATTAAACATAAAATGACTGTCAGGTTAATGTAGCAGATATTTGGAACACAGAAACAAATCCTAACCATGTTGCTAGCCCCATCATCAACCAGCAAAGTCTTCTGAATGCTGAATGGACTTTCCCTGGGGTGACTGACTCTCCTTTCATTTTCCCTGTCAGCAAGGCACCTGAGAGCAGTCTGATTTCTTTAACTTCTGTTTCTAGCCCATTTTATAAGTTGCTTCTCTCATGCTAGCATCTTTCTATCCTGTTTCCATTGTAGTCATATCAGGGGAGGGGTCAAATCCAAATACATAAAAGCATTGGCACCAGTTGTTGTTCTGTATTCATTATGCCCATTTTACATGGGCGGAAACAGAGGCACAAAGCAATGAAGAACCAGGCATTTAAGTGCCTCATTCCCATTGTAATCAGTGGGAGTAAGATACCTAAATACCTTAAAAAATGGTGCTTTTTATACATAGGGCATCTCAGCTGGAGAAGGGCACCGAATCCTGGAGTCTTAATGCCTAGCTAGTGCCCTAACGTTGGCACCATCTTATCTGGATTGTTTTATAAACCACACCTATGTTTAATATATAAACGACCTGACAAGTTGTGATTTTTGTCCTCTCAGACTCTAAGGGGCACTGCCATTGCCCTTAGGGAAGCAGAAACAGGTTCACTGTTTTACACCTGGCTCCAGTCCTCTCACCTGTTAGGTGTCCCGGGAGCAGCGAGGGAGAGGCTGTGTGTTCTAGTAGGTAGAGCAAGGAGGCTGACCAGAGTTCTATCCTTGTCTCTTCCTCTGCCTCCCAGTGATAATGTATGTCCTAAGCCCAGTGTGGGGAGCATTACTACTAAATGCACAGCACATGTGGTTTAAGCCATGTATGCCTAGTGGCCCTGAGTATTTTGCAGCCATGGAATATGCGTGAAACCCACCTCCTGCAGCAGAAATATGTTCTGGGACCTGATCTGCCATTTTGAAAAGAATCTTGGTTCCTGGCCTCTTGGTTGCAAGCAAACCTCCCAGCGAGAACACAATGAGCACAAGCGAGGTAGAGACTTTTGCCTGGACCTGAGGGCAGCCCAGGACACAGCCTCACAGAGAGCCCAGTTAACCTCACTTCTGAAAACACTTGCTTAACAGCATCCCAAGCACAGCCCCCTAAGGAAAGCTGAGCAGATGTGGAAGTGTTTTCAGGGTGTGGCTTGGGGTGTTGATTCTGAAACCTAAGGGCTGAATTCTCCCAGGACAAAGCCTTTTATTCTGGGATCCTACAGATTGTACAGATGCACTGTCCCACTTTAAGTACCTGGGAAGTACTGAGATAAAACTTTTCCTGGGACAATGGGGCCAATTTGAGTTAATTGACATTCAAGCTTCTTGTGTAAATATCTTGTGCCTGTTGTGATGCCAGTCAAAGCTCAGAAAGATCAGACCATGGATAAACCCAATATCTATTTGTAGTAATGGTTAGTAATTGCTTTGCTACTGATTTGTAATAGAACTATCAAGTGAAGCAAAATGTTATTTCTACTTCTGGGTATCAAAATCTTGCTTATCCTGACTACAATAGATACACCTGCCAACAGGACAAAAACTTGCAGCACACTGAAAGCTGAAAACTTAGGGGAAGTGTTAAATTAATTGTTTCATATCAACATTAAAACAATGACTATGTTGACATATCTTCCTGTTGTAAACATATGATCCTTGCTTATGCTACTGGAAGTTCAGTGTTCAAATCCTGTTCTCTGTGCCAGGCGATATGATGGCTTTCATGCATTAGTTTTAGTAATTTGAGCTCTATTGAAGAAAATCACTATGTAGGACCTAAGTATTTTCTATTATTATTGTATTTAGCTCAGTGAAATCCTCCAGTATTTTAACTTCCATGAAGCTGGCCCTCAATTATTTCCAATTTGCTATAGCAGACTGTCACAGAAGTTATGTCTTGCCCCCAAAGTTACAGTCAGCTTGCCACAGAGCTTAGTATGAATTACGATGTCATCGAACTACTTAAGACCAAGGTTTCAAAGTTAGTTACTAATTTTGGGGTTTCTGATTTCTTGCCTACTAATGTAAACCACTTGAAAAGGGCTTGGTTTTCAGGCAGCAGGTGCACAAAAGGGTCTTGAGTTCAACACCCTAAAACTGAAGTCCTCCCAAATCACTACTTGTTTTATGCCAATCTTCACCTAACCAGTTATGACTATTGCTGGAGCTGACATGCAAAGGACATAGCTTCCAGAAGCACAGCAATTAGCAGAGGCAGATCACAGAAGGAAACAAGGCAGAAGTGGCCAGGCTGTTTGCTTGTCTTTCATCTAGGCTCCTCTTTTCCTTAAAGTCTGCCTGGATGTAAAAGTCTCATCTCCTAATTAAGCTGAGCAGCAGTGTGATTGCAAGGAACAACAACAAAAAGAACCTCATCACCAGAAACGACTGCAGCAAAGACTTGGGGAAGGCAGAGAAACTGGCACAGCTGTGTGGCTTTCAGAGATACTTGATCGATCGCCTCTTTCTAGCTTCCTCCCATTCCCTGGATCCCCACATGCATTTTTCATGCTAACCCCTCCTGGGCAAAGGCTGTCTATCTGAAAAAAAATACAACAACCAAAGACTACTTTGTTTCTGTGGTCCCTGGAGGTTGTTTTAGTTAAAGGGCCAATCTATAGATTCAAGGCTGGGAATTTCTTTGCTACATGAACAAAGAGGCAGGGTAAACCCCCTTGTGGCTCTTCTTTCTCTCTCCTGATTGGCTCACATACACAGAGTGGTTTGTAAATCAGGTCTGGCCATCTAACAATATATCTTCTGTGTGAGCCAATGGAGAGGAACCCAAGCAAAGAATAAATTAGACCTGGGCCAATCAGATTTAATTCTACAGCGTATTGGTAGCTTTGGGGTTGGCCATCTTGGTGCAGATTTCCCTAGTTAAATAGGTTCAGTACCTGGATGGGAGACCATCAAGGCAGCACAAGTGCTGTAGAAAGGGGTGCAGTGGGTGGCAGTCTTCCATCGGAGTGAGTGTTGCCCTAATGCTGGGTTGCCCAATTGGTGGCCTATGAGGAGTTATGTTGTGGTCCCCAGGCTTCCACCTGGCCATTGCTCCTGCTGTCACTGGCAATAGCAGCCAGCCTCTGGGCTCCCGCTCCCTTCTCTGGTTTCTGCTTTCTGCACCCTCCCTTACCCCACCCCCAAAGGCGGGGTGGTGCAGTGTGGCTAGGCACAGGCAGTTGAGTGTGAGCAAGGGCATGAGGTGAAGTGGTGGAGGGGTCATGGGCACACAAGGCAACAGGCGGGTGGTAGCACAGGCATGCAGGGCGGCAGGGGCCCATCTACATGGTGTGATGACTGGGATCCCATGGCCCCTGCTGGTGCAGCCTAGGGGGAGCCCCTGGCACTTACAAGTTGGACAGTCCTCTCCAAACACGTCAACCAATGCACTGAGACAGTGTGCTCTGCTGTATTTCAGATGAGGCATCAAACTGAGATTCTGGCTTCTTCTGATATGTAAGATTTTCTTGGCATCTTAAGTAAAAGAAGAGAGATTCACACTACGATCCTAGTCAAATTCCCTGTCAGCCTCCTTGTTACATCTGCTGTTTGTGTAGATACAACATGCATATACCTGCCTTGAACTATCAAGTAGCATTGCTGAGCTGTAACATCCTGGTACCAAGCCCTGGTACTGGGCCCAGTTTCCTTAGCCCATCTGGAACATCGCCCAGGAGACCTGTGGCACAGACAGAGGCACCATCCATTCCTGCCAGCTGAAGAACACCTGCCTAGAGGCATTCTCCTTTGGGCACCAGGGCAGCCACCCCAGGCAAACACTCCTTCTAGCTGGGCCAGCAGAAAGCAGATGCCCATATTCCCCTCCCAGTAAATCAGCTGAGCTCCAGCACCTTTTTGCATTCAGGTGTTGCTGGTAGACTTGGGCCCATATGTGAAAAGGCTTGGCCAGGGGAAAGCTTCTTTATCACAGAGAGGTTTATTTGCCCCACTACACTGTTCACAACAGATGGCCATTGGTTTGGTTTGGCCTGTGGATGGGCGCGGTGAGAAAGGATCAGCATATGAGAGTGTGCGTGAGTGCCTCAATGTAGTTAAAAGGACAGAACACCTCTTTATGCTACCAGCAGTATAAGGAGGGAACTCACTGCTGCAGGATTTTCAAAGGTTGTAAGATCATTAAAGCTTTGCACTTCAATTCTTATGCTTCAGGGTAGAAGCTGAAGATTTGGAAAGACAGGAGCTCTCTCTCTGCACAACTGGCCATATACTCTGTGGCAACAGCAGTCACAAGTCTGTCATCTCTAGGCACTCCTTGTGCTGAACACCAACCCACCTGGCACATCGCGGGGGGGGGCAAAACTCAGCTCATCCTGCTCCAAAAGCACCTGCCCCTCCCCAGCCAACTGAAAGAACTATCCTTGATCAGTAGAAAGCTTGACACACAGCTGAGCCATTCTGGTTCTTTCCGGGAGAGGGCAGCGTAGCACACACTCTCTGCCATGTGTACTTGTGTACCACACAGAGGACTTTATCCATTCTAGAAACCTTGTCCCTTCAGATCATGAAATGTTTTAATGTTAGCAGTGTTTCACTCCACAAGACCAGCCCTTGGGCAAATAGGCCACTATTATCCTCCTAACTATATGGAGAAACTGAGGCACCATGAGCTAACTAAAAATCATCCAGGGAGCCAGTAGCAGAGTTGGAACTAGAACCAGGAGCCCTGTTGTCAGATCTAGGGTTTCCATTAGTAGACAGCATCACACCACTCCCTCTGTAAGGTGCATACTAGGAGGCTGGCATTTAGCAGAGCCCTAGTCTGATCTGTCATAGCAAATCCTTTGTGCCTTGGCTGTCTTGTCGGGAAAAAGCACTCAGCTCCCTATCAAACAGCAGAAGCAATGACAGTCTGTCCCTTGCACCCGAGAGTCTTAGACATCAGGTCATTCCATTTCCTCCAAGAACACTCATGAAGGACCCTTCGGAACAGAACGTTTCTCCAATCCAAGCACAAAGGGCACGGACCAGAAATAGACCGGGAGGCAGGGTGCCCTGACCTTTCAGGCAGAACGAGAAATATATGACTTCTAAGCTACCTGTGGAAATGCGCTGGCCAGGCTGCACAATCATATAAGAAGACAGGTTCCCTTGGAAGCACTGGGCAAGTTGGCCCACCCCTCCCCAGAGCCCAAAGCCACACAGCACATTTATTGGGGCCACACAGAAGACTTACACATTAACCCAGCATCATGGCTAGTGGACTTGTTAACCGCTGCAGCCAACTGGCCAGTCATGTCACTGTAGCCAGTGCTGTGAGGTGAAAGAACCAACGTCCTCATCCCTTGAGCTAACAGGGTAAGAAAACTGAGCAGAGGGAAGACCCACCAAACTGAGCAAGGAACTGTTGAATCCTCAGGGCACAGACACCCAGGAAGCTAGCCTGAAACATCTCAGCTGAGCACATCAACTGAGAGCTCTTTGGGGCAGACACCATCTCCTTGTTCTGTATCCTCATAGTGCCTGGCACTGGAGGAGCCCTGGGCAATGCAGATAACACAGGGGCGGGCAATTATTTCGGACAGAGGGCTGCTTACTGAGTTTTGGCAAGCTATCAAGGGCCACATGGGTAGCTCCACCCCTTGACACCCCTTGGTCACGATCATGGGTGACTGGTACCTCCTGAATCTGGGGGAGCACCCAATCGCTGAGCTAGGGGTCCCCTGGTGCCAGATTGCTGAGTGGAAGAGATAGAGGGGATCCTCTGGTGGCTGTTCGCTGAGCCCAGGAACACTGGTGGCGAAACCTGAAGTGCCACCAGCGAAACCAGAGGTGCCACCAGGGAACTGACCCTCCACCCCCACATTGGTACACCACTGCAGGGGGGCACGCCAAGCACCCGCTGATGCTATTGGCAGTGTCGGCAGTGGGGACAGCCTTGTCAGGGGGTGGCATATGCCCCCCCACCGTGTTTCTCCTACACGTTGCCTATGTTGGGACCAGAAGTCCCTCCCCTTCCCCTCAGAAGTACTCCATTCAGCAAGGGGGTTTGCCATCTTGGAACCAGAAAAATACCAAATTATATTCTAAAAGGTAAACATCTACAGCATTCATTAATTTGCTTGCAAAACATATTTTTGTCCTGATTTGCATGTGTTTGTGTAGTGTACATGGAGGTGATCGCACAATAGCTTAAAATGAAGACTTACTCTTGTATATTGAGGAGGGTGCATATACGTTTGTGGGGGGTTGTGGGTATGTGGGGTGAGGGAGGATGTGGGTGTGGATATGTGGGGTGTGGGTGGGTATGAGGTTTTTGGGAGGCTGTGGGGGAGGGTGGCTGGGGTGTGTGAGAGGGTGTGGGGGTCTGTGTTTATGACAGTGTGAGGGGAGGTGTGGGTGCATGTATATGGTGGGGTTTGCATGTGGGACTCACCCTATGAACATGCACACAACACACACACTGCCCCTGCCTGCACACATACACACACACACTGCCTCTGCCTGCAAATACACACTCTGCCCCTGCCTGCGCAGGTGCACGTGCATGTGCACACACATACATGCGTGCGCACATACCAGCATAGCCCTGTGCTCCCTAGTCTGGTGATGCAGCCGAGAACCACATGGTGATGGAGCAGGGTGGGGGGCAGGAAGAGAAGAGTGAAATGGCTGGGGGTGGGGCGGGGCAGGGCTGGGCTACTCAGTATGGCTGAGGGCTCCCCCTGGGTCCTACTGCCCCTGACTCCAGTTAACTTTGACAGGCAGCGAGGAGCAAATAAATATTAATTTACTAATTTTTTTAGGGGCCCCGTGGGCCAGATGGAATGGCCTGGTGGGCCAGATCCGGCCTGTGAGCTATATTTTGCCTGCCCCTGAGATAGCACATCCTGTGCAGCACCTGGAGGAGACACAGAGCCTCACAGAGAGGCCCTCCCCTTCTCCTCTGGGCTGTCCTGATTCTGCAGTGCCAGAGAGGCAGATGTGCTTCCCAACCCCATCACAATCACTTACAGCAGCCAGAGCCCAATGTTCCCTCTAAGGAGTAGCGGTCCGTGAGCTACTGACTGAGCGCGCCACTTCAGTCTCCCCCTTTCGGCACGGTCCCACAGTAAGTGTCCCACAGTAAGTGTTCAGGTGGGAGCAGGCAGGGTTCAGCCACCACCCTTGTCCATGCTAACTGCTGCCCAGAGCAGCGAAGCGGAGTGCTGTGGGGCAGCCATGGGCTGGACACAATCAATTGATAGAATTGAAAGGGAAGCAGCGGGGCTGGCGTGGGACATTCACCAAAGGTAAGCTCCTCACGTGGGGCAGGCAGTGGCTCCTCCCCAAGGTGAGGTAAGGCAGGGCTGGGGCTGGGGGCTGGCACGGGCTCTGCTGGCTCCAGGGAAATGGTCCGTGGGCTCCGCCGGCTCCAGGGAACTGCTTCACTCCTCAACCCTAACACCAAATGCCTCCTTGCTCCCCGAGGTGATGCGGGGGTGCGGAGCAGTTCCCCAGAGCTGGTGGAGCCTGCGGAGCAGCACCCCGGAGCCAGCGCAGCCCACGCCATCCCCCAGCCCCGACCCCATCCCCGTCCGCACCCCTGCCTTGCCTTGCCTTGCATTGCCTCGCCTCGCCTTGGGGAGGAGCCGCTGCCTGCCCTGCACGAGGAGTGAGGAGCTTACCTTCGGTAAGTGTCCCACGCCAGCCCCGGTGCCTCCACTGCACTCTGCACCCAGCTCCTCTCTGGGCAGGAGCACGGCATTAAAAAGTTGGTGTGCGGCAAGATTTTTAATTGTGCACGGCCACACGCGCACGCAGCTTAGAGGGAACCTTGCCAGAGGCTGTTCTACAGGGGCCCCTGGGCTGTGAAGTCATGCAGTCTCCCTAACAGTCAGTAGCCTGGATTCCCCACAGACCCACCCTTTCTCCTTCCCTGCCATGTCCAAAAAGCACAGCATGCAGGATTAGGGGGCAGCGCATGGTTGTTTATAGTAGCCCTATGCAGCACTGCCCCATGCACAATCTCTTGCTGGCTTCAGGGCTTTGCCCCAGAGCCAGGGGCTGGAGCAGAAGGGAAACCCACAAATGGAGGATGCATATAGCAGCTTCTCAGACAAATCTAATTTTTGTGCCAGGGCCGAATCCAGGGCCCTGCAGACCAGGGGAGGGGATCAGGGGAGGGCACCAGTCCCAGTTGATAGCACAGCTCTATCTATGCTTTTCCCAAGTAGTGGAATAATCATTCCCCACAAAAGAATGATCCACCAATTCACTGCTAATGGGGATCTTCCCTTAGCTAAGCATGAGGCCTAAGCAGGAATTTGTGGTATGCCAGGGTGCCTGGGTTCCTTAGTATGATGGCAGTGATGTACCATGGGTCTCCAGTGCCTGGGGGCCAATGCTTGTATTTGCTCCCCCCAGGGGCAATTGCCGAGTTGGGGGTGGGAAGGAGGGTCCCCTGGTGGGTGATCGCTGAGTCTGGAAATGCCGGTGACACTTCCAGTTTCGCTGGAAGTGCCGCTGGGGGACCAAGTACCTCCTAGAGGACCTGGCCAGCAGCACCCCTCCCCCCACCCCACCCCACCCTCAGGCTGGTGCCTGGGGGCATGGCACCCCAGTATGCCATTGTGTGTCAGTATTCAGTAAGCCAGCCTAGCACTAACCATCTGTTTGGGACACCTGCTGGGAGGTGGCAGCACTCAGTCAGTAACCCGGCCCTGTGTCATCTGGAGCCAGAACTGCTCTGTGCTGCATGTATGGGTCACTTAGCTCAGATGACTGAGCCACCAAGTCCAGAGCAACAACAGTTTGGCTACAACAGCAGCCCACCAAGATCTAGGCTGGCACCTCCTGAAAACTGGAACAAAGACAAGGCAGGCACTTCCCTACTCCTTTGCTACACTGAAGGCACACCTACATGTTCATTAATACACCATAGTTACCGTGCATTAAGTTTAGTACTTGGTTAACCGAGTACTAAATCAATGCGCAGTAAGTCGTGCTACTGTGCAGTAGTGCCGGTGCATGAGTTTTTAGTAATGCTTGCTGCGCAGTAGCCTAATACTACTGCACAGTAGCGTATTAGCACGGTTTTTGCCTGGCATGCTAATGCATAGTATTATTAGTCTGCTGCGCAGTTAGTGTCTCATGTAGACACACCCTAAGAGAAGGAATAAGTTCCCAGCAGGAGACCAAGCCTCCATGGCGCAGATGTTCTGGTCTGTTACTGCCCTCTGCACTTCTCCACCCAAGCAATGGGTCTAAGCATGTGGGAGATCTGCCCTGCCGGGCGACTGCACTGCACTTCCCCTAGCAGCCCCCAAGAGAAGGCCATGGCCAGTTCTGGCTGAAATGGTCCCAGGGGACCAGGAATGTAAGCCCTGAGGCTCCAGGGAAAGGGGCAGGGGGCACAGAAAAAGTCATCTTGAAAGATTCAGCTTTGTGGCCCAGCCATCCTGTGTCATGCCAGGAGGAGGGATGGAGCAAAGGCAGTGGAGTGGCCCCACACATCTGAGAGGTACACACAGACCCCCTTCAGCATTCAGGTGCTTCCCCATTCTGAGACTTTTCTTCCTTGTCACAGTGATCCCACAGCTTCCCTCTTCTCTCCTTGTGCTGTTAAGATACCTCTCCATCTCACTTCGCAGTTGTTGCTCAGATGGGTTAGCCAGGAAGCAGTGCCTCTCTCCACCCCTCCATGCCTGCCCAGAGATGTCCCTAGCTCTCACTGACTTAGTACTGAGAGATGGACGTCATATCCTCCTGACCGTCCCTCTCCCAGATGGTGTGGCAAAGCCAGCACAGGTGGCTCTCCATGTGGCAGCGGATTGGGGAAATAGCTGGCTTCTGTGCTGGCCTGGAAGGAGCTCTGACTTCTCAGTCAGAACTGTCCCTCCACTGGCTGCAACATAGCTTTGGGAAAAATATTCCCAGGGAGGAAACAGGCAAGCAGGCAACTAAAACAGAGCCCATTATACCCTGCACGTGGGCATAAGCACTCAGAAACCCTGTGTGAGGCTGTTCACACAGAGGCAAGGGGCGGGTTGTGTGGGAAAGGCTGTTTCTGTGGGTAAAACTCTGACCTGGGGTGTCAGAGACTCAGGTTGAAGCCTCAGTTCCTCTATAGACTTCCTGTGTGATGCTGGGCAAGTCAGACAAGGCCGGATCCTGTCCTAACCACTGTGGCTAGGGACAGACATTACACATAAACTGGTTTCATAGTTTCATTTAAGTGAACAGAAACTGGTTTAAACCTGTAACAGAACAGAAGTTCAGTGCACATAAACCAGTTTGAAAATGGCTGAAACCAGTTTGAGATAAACCTGGTTGAATGTAATATCATAGTTTCATAGTAGCTAGGGTCAGAAGGGACCTGATCAGATCATCTAGCCTGACCCCCTGCCACAGGCAGGAATGAATGCTGGGTTCACAAGACCCCAGACAGGTGATCATCCAACCTCCTCTTGAATTTGCCCAAGATAGGGGCGAGGACCACTTCCCTGGGAAGTTAGTTCCAGATTTTGGCCACCCTAACTGTAAAATATTGCCTTCTGATCTCTAATCTAAACCTATTCTCTATCAGTTTATTACCATTGTTCCTTGTCACCCCAGGTGGTGCTGGGGAGAAAAAGGCTCTGCCTATTTGCTGTTGATCCCCCCTGATGAGTTTGTAGGCAGCCACCAGGTCCCCCCTCAGCCTCCTCTTGCTGAGGCTGAACAGGTTCAGGTCCTTCAGTCTCTCCTCGTAGGGCCTGTCCTGCTGCCCTCTCA